>NW_024427107.1:3320774-3436250 GCF_017311325.1 Ursus maritimus
AAATATATATATATATATATTCCTCTGATTACTCTACTTTCCATTTCCTAGTCAGTATGTATAGATTTCTAGTAGTTTTTGGTATTGCTTTCCTTCATGGACAGATTAATGTAAGGTTGCTTTAATCTTGATAATTCCATTCCCTCTCCCTCTATTCTGGAAAATTCAATGAAGAGAAGATTGGATAATTCTGGCTGGATGAAGATTATTGGCAGCCTCTCAGGGCTCAACGTATATTCATGTATCTGTCTCTGGCTGTGAAGAAGATTCACAAAACCTTTAGGTTACCATCAGATACCTTTGGTGATAAAGCAAACAAAAACTTCTAAAGAAATCTCATAAATATTATCACTTTACATGTTGGGCGTTGTATCATAGCTACAGAGCAGAATTGGAGAAATCCTGGAGTATGGCCGCTGCCATGATGGAGGGATACAATGCCCTCATGGGAGAATGGACCTAGTTCATATACTGTCCACATCCTCTTAGTCCTGCCAGTTTTTCAACTTTAGCTGCTTTCTTGCTTTTCAGCTGGAATATGGTGATCACTCATACCATTCCCATGGATATCAAGCCTCTGTTGCAGTCAGTGCCTTATTTCCTACCATCCCTGACAGTCTCTCCTGCTGCTGCACGGAAGCGCCTGTCTTCAGCATAGCTTTCTAGCATAGTTTTTCAGACAAAGGCGAAACTACAGCAGCTAGAAGGCCTGATCCGACCCAGCTGGACCCATGGAGTCTCTAGTTTCCTAGACTGCTCAGAGATACTGGTTGTGCCAAGCAGAAGTACAAGGGATTACAAATTCACAAGGCAAACATTGATCAATGAAACAGGATCCGGGATGACTTTGTGGGAGGAAGAAGTGTGCACTCAGAGAGGGCCCTGCACAGAGGAGCCACACTTCTGATTTGATTTGCATTAAGTTTCACTCTTTGTGCTGAAGTTCTATAGGTCTTTTCAAACCCGTAGTGTCATGTGCCTATTATTAGAGTGTCATGCAGAGGAGTCTCACCACCCAACAGCATCCCTGTGCTTGGCCTTTTGAGCCCTCCTCCTTTCCTTCTAAACTCCTGGAAACCGTTTTGTTTTGTTTTTAATCATCTCTAGAGTTTTGCCTTTTCCCAAATGTCATGTAACAGGAATCACACAGTGTGTAGCCTTTTCAGCCTGGCTTCTTTCACTTATCAATATGTATTTCAGAGTAATTTTTTTGTGGCTTCCTTGGTACTTTCTTTGTATCTAATAATATGCCATTCTATAGAGGTACCACTGTTAGTTTATTCACTTACCTACTGAAGGAAATTATGAAGAAAGCCTCTATAAATCTTCCCATGAAAGTTTAATATGTTCTTGAATCAGTTGGCTGAATATCTAGTAATACAACTGCTGTGTCATATGGTAAGAATATAGATAGTCTTGTAAAAACCTATAAAACTCTTACCATGTTGCATTCCTACCAGCAATGAAGGAGAGCTCCTGCTGCTCCACATCCTTGCTAGCAACTGACATTGTCAGTTTTAAAATTGTGTTTTTTTTTTAAAAAAATATTTAACTTTTAAAATATCTTTTTTAAAATTAGGAACCAAGGCATTAACATACTTAAAAAATTACTCCTATAAAAAAAATAAAAAAATTTAAAAAATAAAAATATACTCTTACAGTAAGTAGAGACATTTCCCCCCCATAACAACAAAGTTTATTAACACAATATCAAGCATATATACATCATGAATGATATTTGGTGGGAGACATAGACATTAAAGAATTAATAACAAAAATAAGGTAGCTATAAATTCAAAATGAATTAAAGACCTAAATGTGAGACTTGAAACCATAAAAATTCTAGAGGAGAACACAGGCTGTAACCTCTTTTACATTGACTGTAGCAACTTCTTTCTAGGTATGTCTCCTGAGGCAAGGGAAACAAGAGCAAAAATAAACCATTGGGACCTCATTAAATTAAAAAGCTTCTGCACAGGGGCGCCTGGGTGGCTCCGTCAGTTAAGCATCTACCTTCAGCTCAGGTCATGATCCCAGGGTCCTGGGATCCAGCCCTACATCAGGATCCCTGCTCAGTGGGGAGCCTGCTTCACCCTCCTCCCTCCCTCTGTGTGCTTGCTCTCTCTCTCTCTCTCTCTCAAATAAATTTTTAAAAAAAGCATCTGCACAGTGAAGGAAGCCGTCAACAAAAGTAAAAGGCAACCTATGGAATGCGAGAAGATATTTGCGAATAACATATCTGATAAAGGATTAGTATCCAAAATATATAAAAAAACTTATAAAACTCAACACTCAAAAAACCAAATAATCCAAATAAAAAATAGGCAGAAGAATAGACATTTTACCAAAGAAGACATACAGATGACCAACAGACGCATGAAAAGATGTTCAACAGCACTGATCATCAGGGAAATACAAGTCAAAACTACAATGAAATGCCTCCTCATACCTGTCAGAGTGGCTGAAATCAGCAACACCAAAAAAAAAACAAAAAAGGTGTTTGCAAGGATGTGGAGAAAGGGGAACCCTCTTACACTGTTGGTGGAAATGCAAGCTGGTGTAGCCATTCCAGAAAACAGTATGGAGATTCCTCAAGAAGTGAAAAATAGAGCTACTCTATGGTCCACCAATTGCACTACTATGTATTTACCTAAAGAATACAAAAATACTAATTCAAAGGGACACATGCACCCCAGTGTTTATAGCAACATTATCTGTAATTGCTAAAGTATGGAAACACCCCAAGTGTCCATCCACTGATGAATGGATAAAGAAGAAATGGTATACATATATACATATAATGGAATATACTCAGCCATAAAAAGAAATGAAGTCTTGCCATTTGCAATGACATGGTTGGAGCTAGAGAGATTATGCTAAAGGAAGTAAGTCAGAGAAAGAGAAATACCATGTGATTTCACTCATAGGTGGAATTTAAACAAATGAGTAAAGGGAAAATAAAAGGAGAAGTGGAGGCAAACCAAGAAACAAACTTGTAGTGATAGAGAGCTAACCGATGGTTACCAGAGGAGAGGTCGGTTGGGGGATGGGTTAAATAGGATTAAGGAGAGCACCTGTGATGAGCAGTGGGTGTTGTATGCAAGTGTTGAATTACTAAATCGTACACCTGAAACTAATATTACACTGTATGTTAACTAACTGGAATGTTAATAAAAACTTAAAAAAATAAGTTAAAAAAATAATAAATCTATGTATCTCAAGCAGAAAAAAAAGTAGTTACAATCGGTTGGAAGTTCTGTGAAGGAAAGGCTAAGTAGCTATGGGAGAAATCAAATGAGATTTCTTTTTCTTCTCCTTCCCCTTCTTGCTTCTCCTCCCCCTTGTTCTTCTCCTCCTCCCCCTCCCTCTCCACCTTGCCCAACTGAGAACTGTAAGGACATTTTAGGGAGTTGCCTAACATTTAAGTTTTGGGATGAACAAATTGGAAACAACACAAATTAATGCAGAAATGAAGAGATACAATATGAAGCCTCTTCATCAACTCATAGTACATATACCTAGTCAGTACTTAGTCAACAACTTCCTCCACCTCTCAGTGAAATTTAGTCATATAATTGGACATTTCTTACTCTTGAAATACCAGTTACTCTTGAAATGCCAACATCTGCAACCATCCGTTCTTCCTGTCTTTTCACCCATTTTCTGATGATTATTTTGTTCTTCCTATCTTGGTCTGTTTTTGCTTTATTCTTAAATCTAATTTTCTTCAATTCTGTTAACTCTATATGTACTAATTCTTTACAGGAATGTCCTTTTTTCTAGTAAAAGCCTTCTTATCATATAGGAACCAAACACAAATCCCACCACCTTCCACAAATTTTGCAGGTGCCCCAATCCTAATCAATAATTTTTTCCTATACATACATGATGACATTTTAGATTATTTTTGTCTGTTTTCCCTACCAAATTGTGAACTCCCAAAGAGAAAGGATTGGATTTACTGTGTTACTAATACTTGTTCAATCCTGCTCATTTCATCCAGCTTGTCAGAACCAGGAGTCTCCAGTCTCTGTTGGTGGAAACTGCCCTGGGCATGATTTCCAATTAACTAACTCTGGTTCAGATTCTATGTCCCTATACATCATCCAGTCTCCAAACTCATTTTTCTGTACCTTGCACCCCTCAGATACTGCATCTGGCTGTTTGGACTTGATCTTTGTGTTTGATTTTCCTAATGGACTTTAGCATAAATGTGACCCCTGTTTCTTTTAATTATCTTGATGTAATTCCAGCATTCTTGCTTTGCACAAACGAAAGCTCCAGGAACAGCCATTTGGCTAGCATTTTCATTGTTCCACCTCCATAAATAGGCAGAGAGGAAGGCTCCGGAGAGTTCAGAAGGTGCTCTTTGCACACTGTACATTCTCATTATTTTTTTAATTGAATTGAGTTTAACTGGTATTTACAACATTCATTTCAACAAGTTAACATTTTGAGTATTTAAGGAAGAAAATAACACTAGTACATGGATAATGGTTAAGAGGTTTTTAATTTCTTTTTAAACTACTATGATTGCTAGTATGAGTTTAAAGTGCTTAAAGCTGAGAAAATGCAAAATTCCACGTGTAACATTTCTTAGTGATGTATAATACTTAGTGATGGATATATAAAAAATGAGGTGCTTTTGAATTATATTACCTTTTAGTCTTTTAGAAGTCCAACTTGGATGTTTCCACTTGTTATTTTTTTAATAACACTGGGGGAGAATCAACAGTTTGAGAAGAAGCCAGTTGGCCAAATGAAGAAACACAGTTCCATTGAAATGAATGTCATGACACAATACAAGAATTATTATGCTATTTAAAAACTGAGCCAGATTTTCAAAATTACCCTACACCTGTGTGTCATAATATATAATTCCTGAACTCAGTGGAGCCAAGGGGTAATATCTTAATAAGAACATAAATTGTTTTCTAAAGTTAGATCAAAATTAACAAACACTTTATTTTAAAAAACAATGACATTCACAAAGTGAGAATCCTGGTCTAAATTCTTATGTATTGAAGAGACAGAGAGAAATGTATATATAATAATAACCTGTCATTTGTATAGTATTTCACATCTTTTTTTTTTTTTTTTAATTTCAGTGCAGCATCCAGCCTTTGATATATGGATGGCAGGTTCTATTATTGCCAATTGCACTTCCCCTAATTTATATGTTGTTATAATGGCAGATCAAGAATTGCCTCTTCTGGATTCAGTCAACTGATCCAGTATTTTTTTCACACATGGCCCAACTAGATTTATTAGTTCAGTGTATGAAGAATCTAAGGAACGAGTCCTCAGTTAAATAATTAGTAATTCGTGAAGATGAAATGAAGAGAAAATACATAAAATATGGATAGATGTTACTAAATGCAAATCATTTTATGATTATGTCTACTGATGACCCAATGTATTAGTGATAAAAATAGCCCTAACCATAACAAGAAGCATTTTTTAAGAAAAAAAAAATATTTTGGAGAGTGTGTGTGTCTGTGTACCAGACATCTCTCAAGAATTACTTCACATTCTCTTGGTTTCATCTATCTCTTCGGGTCGCTTATTCCAATTTTATCACTCCTACAGTGGTCAGTTCTACCTGGATTTGAAATACTTTATGCAGGCCCAAGTCACCAGTTCCTCACCTTATTTCTGAATCTCATACCCTTCAGTTACTTTCTCCTTCCTGGACAGTAGCGTGAATATTCCTTTTACCTTCTTGCTCTAATTCAAACCTGGCAGTCCTCCGGACGCCCCATACGTTCTCGCCAGGCTTCTCAAATGTGGTTGCCTCCTGTACAACTCAAGAACCACTAGATCTGGAGGTGGGCGTGTGTTCATGTTGTTCCTCTTTGCTTACTGCTTATCTAATTTGTCTCTCTTTCTGTTCTCATAAACTGCTGCTCTTTTGCAGTGCATTCCATCAAATGTTTTTGCTCATACACAAGATGACATCATCTACAAAAACATGGACACTTGCTCATTTCCTAAAGATGTTGGCATCTAATGGTGTTTTTCTACACTACTGATGCAGTTACTATGCTTTAGCATTTATGTAGAAGATTCAAAACTCTGAGCTTTCCGTTCTACACCTCTTCCCTTTCAGTTGTTTGTCCCTTCTTACACAACCATCCATTCCTGTTAATTTCCTAAACTGTATTATTGCCTTTTACTGAACTATCTCCAAAGTCTGTTTTTTTGACTCTATATGCTATCTTTACAGTTCCCTTACTTTAGTTATTCTACATCATTGTTTATTGAGGACTTCTAATTCATCAACCCTTTACCCTTATCGCCATCTATAACCAGTTATGTCCTCACACTCTTCTTATATAACTTGGATTCCATAGTGCATCAGTATAATTACTATCATGCATACATTTTTTTGCCTTTCTTTCCTTTTCTAATACTTACCTGGAAAAACCTTAACCAAGGTTAAAACATATTTCTATCTGCTTGCCCAAGTAGCAGAATAGACTAAAGGAAAATAATTATGCTGATAAGTCAGCTTTTAATTTTTGATCTCAAACCTCAGTCAGGTCATAACTGTTACTTGTTAGTAATCATTTGTCTTAGTTGGCTATTTATATCTTCATTCTCTCCAAAAGTTTCAGCAAACCTCCCCTGTTCATCATTTATATCTAATAATCTTGCTTTTACTTCACTACAATAGAAACAATAAGAAGCAAATCACTTTGTCTTTTTATGAGAAAATCTACCAAACTACCTGCATTCCTAACCATCTCTCTCCTGTTACTGTGAGATGGAATGTGTATGCCCCTATCTTAGCCAAAAACTCTTCACTTTTGTATTGGATTCCATCTTTCTTCACCTCACTTAAGGACTTTCCTCCTGAAATTGTATCTTATCTACGCAAGTATCATCAATTTGTCTCTTTCTGTTCTATTTATTTCCATCAGAATACAAACATGGCTATATCTTAAAATTAAAAATAAAATCCTTCCTTTACTCCCATTTATCCTTCTAGCACAGTCTGAAATTTCTGTTTTCCTCAATGTTAAACCCTTCAAAGTAGCTGTAAATATCCCACGTTTCCAAATATTCACATCTTAGTCGTTCCTGAGACTGTTATTTACTTATTCACTCCTGAAGCACCATTCCACGGAAACCCTTCTTATTGAGGTGACCAGTGATTGTCTAATATATGTTTCTTCCTCTTTATTCTCCATTTAAAATATCCTCCTTCACATCCCATTAATTCAATACCATTCATATGGCTTTTAAAAGTTGTTTAAACAATATACATTGAAGCTCCAAAGGTGAAAAAAAAAGGTTATTGTTCTGTATTATTTAACTTCTTTTTTTTAAGATTTATTTATTTATTTATTTGACAGAGATAGAGACAGCCAGCGGGAGAGAGAACACAAGCAGGGGGAGTGGGAGAGGAAGTAGCAGGCTCCCAGCGGAGGAGCCTGATGTGCGGCTCGATCCGGGAACGCCAGGATCACACCCTGAGCTGAAGGCAGATGCTTAACAACTGTGCCACTCAGGCACCCCAACATTTTGAAAAAAAAAAATGTTAAAATGTTCCCAGCTCAGATTTAAATATCCTTTTTACAGAATTTATGAACCATTTTTTTATTGCAGTTATTTATTGTCAAGAGGTTCTAAATTTTTACCAATATTTAAAAATTGTTGTTCGTTTTTAGCAGAACAAAGAACAATTTGAAATTTTTTTATTCAGATGAATACTTTGTGACATTAATTTCTCTGAGGATGATCAATGCCTTTCATGAAGTGATAAAGTTCTAGAGTATGCTTAGAAAATACTTGCAGATGGAGCACCTGGGTGGCTCAGTTGGTTAGGCGACTGACTCTTCGTTTTGGCTCAGCTCATGATCTCAGGGTTGAGAGATTGAGCCCCAACTCAGGCACCACGCTTGGTATTGAGTCTGCTTGACATTCTTTCCCTTTGTCCCTCCCCAGCTTGTGCTCTCTCCCCCTCTCTCTGTCTCTTAAACAAATAAATAAAATCTTAAAGAAATATTTGCTCTCTGTGTTAAAAGTTATATCTCTAAACTTAGAATGCAGAGGCAAAAAGTTGATGACCCTTTACCAGCTGTGAGACCTTTGACAATTTCTTAAACCCTCAGTCTTAATTCACATAGATAATAGTGTTATGGAAAGAATAAATGGATGGCACATGTGAGGTGCTTAATATAACATCTATAAAATGATAAGCAAATAATGTTACTAAATGAATTTTAAATGCTAAATCTTTATTTCACTTTAAAGTTTATAAATAATTTTTTTTCAAAGTGCTGTATTTAACATTTTATTTAATTTTTCACTAGCCTTGTTAGGAGATAATATTCTTTGGCTCATTTTATAGTTGATAAAAAATAAGAAACATCAAATTGTATAAATTCATTTCAGTATAAACTCAGAATGCAATAGTTTTACAGAATTCACAGGTTTAGATCATTTACCACACTCCTTTTGCTATGCAATGAGCTCTATGGTCAAAAGCAATGCTGAAAAATACCATGGTGTTCGAGAAGGCATTTTATAAGTTCATGAATGGTAATTTGACAAAAGCACCATATTTCGGGAATGTAAATTGGTGTCTATAGCAAGTATCTATTCCACAAAGAACCAAATGCTGCCCCTTCCATAATGGCAGCAATCCAGTGTAAACAATGTGCCACTGGGCAGCTGTCTGATCACACCAGGAAATGGAGCCATATTAGCAGTGGTTGTATCCAGTTCAGCCTGGGAAAATGGAAGTTCATGTTCCTTAGCCCATGCATACCCTCCATCACTGCCACCACGACCATTTTGTTCACCAACCCATAGCTGGGGAGAGAGACTGACTGATACCAACAGAATGGGTCATCCTATTCTTATTAAAATATTCCTCTGCTGAGGTCACTTGTTGGAAATCATTCACACATCTTTACATTCTATGCCAGTCTGGATTGGACTACACACATTCCTCTTTCTTAGACTTCCTTGTCATCAATGTTCCTGTCATACTTCTAAGCATTCAGCCAAGTCATTAGCCTCAGCACACAAACCAGTCAGATCATAAATCATCTCTTTTTCCAGGCGACGTGAGCAACCAGGTAGGTATACTGATCCAAAGTCTGCCCACCATGATTGTCTTTAGGACTGTCCTGGAGTGAAGCTGTAGTGCCCCGTCTGTCCACCTGTAGGTGGTGCCTGTAATATCACAGAGCTACATCTGTAAACCAAGCCTTTTTTCATCCTCAGCCAACTAGTCAAAGGGAACTCCTCCTAAGGCCATAGATGCAGGCTGGGAGAGAGAAGGCAGGATAGCTGGGTGGGGACCGTGGGCATTTGGGCCCACTCCTTTATGCTATCTTAAAGCTATGTCCTTGGAACAACTCCCATTGTGGGAATGGTGGAAAGCACACTCCAAGAACAGGGGAAGGGGTGAGGAGCTTCCACGAGCCTGGGTCCAGCTTGCAGGAAGGTCAGCTGGCCCTCATGTGTTCACAATTATGTCCTCCAAGAACCAGGTACACTTTTAAGACCATGCCAGAATGTTTGTATTAATTCATTTGCATCTAGTTACTGTGTGACATTTACACAGCAGAATTGAATATCTAATATATTTCAAAAGAGAATTTTGAGTAAGTATGAATACTGAATATTCTACGCATAAAGTATAGTATCTTTACAAAAAATATAAAAACAAAAAGAGGAATGATCTTAAGTTGGTATTGGTAGTAGATCTAAGAATTGACATTCTTGGAATCGTCATCCTAGATTCTAATCTAAATTAAATTCCGATCTAAGTTAATTTACCTCTGGAGCATGTTCGATCAGAGGTTATTTTGTGGACAATGGAGAAAGATTTGATTATGTTATGGATGTTTCTGATTTTGTATTTGAAAATGAAGTTATCCATGACAGTTATTTGGTAGCTTTCATTCATTCATCCATTCAATAAGTATGTATTGAATATCCACTAGGTATACTAAGTTCTCCATTAACCACAGGCATTCAAACATGGATAAGATATAAATCACTGCCTTTATGGAGTTTACAAACTAGTGATTTGAACTAATTATTTACAGCAGAAGGCCAGCATTCTGATTCTGATCCTTCCTGGAACAATTTCATGTTTCATTGTATAAAATGACATGTCTAGTGCAAAATTCAGCTGTCAACTGTGTTTTACAGTCTTCACCTTCCTAGATTGAGGTGGTCAGTCAGAAAAAGAAGACTAAGACTCATGTTCTATGTTTTCTGTTTTTAGGATTACAATCTAGATTAATGTTTATCCAGTGTGTCAAATTTAAAAATAAAATGAAGTAATATTTTCAGTTATCTTTAAAACATATGTTTTTATGTCACAAACTCAAACTTGTCTTATATGCTCTACTGAATTAAGGGGTAATAGCTATGTACAATTAAAATTAAAGACATACTGATTTAAGTCTGCTATTACTAACATCAACAACATCAGTAAGGGTACGGCTATTTCCAATCAGCTTGAAATGTATAGGTCCAGTTGATTTAAATTGTTTTTCTTTGAGAAAAAGAATAGAGAATAGTCTACCACTGACTAGCAGGTCATAAATCAAATGGATGTTCTTTTCCATAAACCTAAGAAAGGTTTAGTCACAACAAAACCTCTTTTTTCTTTCTTTCTTTCTTCTTGTTTTAACCAGTGCCTTTTAAAGGTGCATTATTTCAATCAAGCTTCTTGCACACTCTTGTAGAAGACTTGTAAGCCATTTTAATGCCTCCTGTTGATAAACACAGCAAGATTCTGCACTCACCACAGAAGTGATATGCCTGGTCATTTTGGGCAAGGCAGTATAACAGGCTCCGAGTGACGAAGCAGCCACCTGTTCACTCTTTCGGTAGATGAAGCAAGGTGGCTAGAGTTTCTGTAGGAGAAAGGTGCAATGACAAGATAATAAGACTAAATTGGGCTTAGATGGAATGGTGCAATTACACTACAAACAGCTTGCTTTTCATTGCCAATAAGCCATGCTGGATTAGAGCATTTTCTACATAGGCAGCTTTATTTTTCTGTTACTGCTCTTGTTTTCATTTTACCATTTCAGTATTCTCTGTTTTCATTTCTTGCCATAGATCATAAATACATATTTCTTTGCAAGCTCACAGGTTTATGGGACTTTTTGTCAACATTAGGATTTTTTATATTACATATTAGACTGTGATTTTTCGGGGACAAAAGTCTCCCTGATGCCAGACAAGCTACATTGTATGTAGCTGTTTGGTGATGGTAAGAAGACCAAGATTATATTCTAAAAATTATTTTTATTCTCATTTTTATTTTGTTGGAATCAACATTATAGGACAAAGGGAACAGAATGTTTTATAAATTTTTATTAATTTTGAAACAGTGAGTTCTTGGCATAGGTCGTTCTAGTAAGCCAGATCAATCAGTTTTATTCAGTTTATTCGCAAGCGCAATTTGAAATAGCTTGGCAAATCACTTACTCTGCTGTCTTTGGTTAATCAGCTGCAAATGACATTGAAAAGCCATATCTTTAATGTAGAATTATGAGGGGGAATCTATTCTTGAGATGAGACCAGCGATACTAATTACTATTAAATGTTTGTCTTTTCAATAAATTAGTATATTATGACAAGACAATAAGAAAAAGAATGAAACACAGGGTTTCCAAATTTTGCTGCATCATTTTAGTGGATTATTACTGGAGTCAGAGTATTACTGGATTACATGGAGTCAGAGAAGCCATGGAGGTGGCTAAGTGTGGCCCAGTTTGTCCAGAGCCAGCCAGTGCAGCCCAGGCCATGGAGAGCCTGAGGGAAAGTGTGACAGTCATGCTGAGCATAGCAGAAAATCACAACCAAAAGTTTTTGTTTGTTTTAGAACAAAACCAGAAACAGTTTGGAGTCCACATATTCTACTGGCCTGGGATGTAGGAGTCTGGCTCAACTATTCATCTACTTTATCAATTTGAGAAATTTACTTCCTTTCCTTGAGCCTTAGTCATGTCATCTGTAAGATAAAGAAGTTAGCCCCATTCTATTGTTAATATTGTAATTACACTTAGCCCAAGGATTAAGGTGTGCTGCGTATAGGCATAGGCATGGGATTACCTCTGACAGAAATACATAAATTTAATCATGTTTTCTCTTATAGTGTGTTCATTTGCTTTATTTATTTACCATATTAACAAAAGAGCTAAATTTGTACTATGTATCAAATACCTGTAAGCAATGAATGCAGGATTTTTTGATCTATTTTAAAACAGAACTTCATTTCTAATATTTAAAAATACTGAAACACCAGTTAATTAGGAGACTTTCCCTATGGTTTCAATTTATCATTTGTCATTTGAAAGCTCTTTTTTTCCCCTCAAATACAGATTCTATTAGGACCGTGACATTATTTTAAGTACTTTGTTAAAGGCTTTGAGTACTCAATCTTCCTACTTTAATATAAAGATCAAAATTCCTTGGTAAAAACATACATTGGTATAATTTATTAAAAAGACAACTGTTCCAATTTCAGTGCTGTCGGAGTTTAAAAAGGGATAGTTATCTCCTTTCTAAGCTACAACATAAAATCCTAAGTTTTTATGAGTTGAATCTGTAAGATAAGAATTTAATGTCTTTAGTAACAAAAATATATGAATTATTATAATTGAGTATCTTTTATTAATGCAGTCTACTAGTTGCTTTCCAAATATCATTTGATCATCTCAAGATGAACAAGATGGCACATATGAGAGCCTAAGAAAAGATTACATAGCCTTTTGGAAAATAGACCATAGTTCAACAAATGAGCAAGATCTGCTTTCAAATGAAATTGTATGCATTTTATGTTTAATTAAATGTAAAAATGGCTTAAGAGAATTATAAAGAAAACAAAGAATATTACCTTATGGCTACAAGTGTCTTAATTACATATGGTTACAAGTTAGACTATTATCTAATTTCTGTCGAGTTAGAAGAAATACCCATTGTTTACACTGGGATGGGACAAATATCACACCACAACACAAAATGTGTTTGTTTCTTTCAGCAAAGAAAGAGTACCAGAAACCAACTTGCTGCTTTAAATTTTGACAATCTATTCAATTAAAGCCTATTTTTGGAGAATCCCCTCATAATCTAGTTTGCCTCTTGCCCTTAAAATTTTTCATTGAATACCTACTCCTGTTAAATTTGTTACTTGAATTTGGGTGATGAGCCAAAAGATGTGCTATGGACTCTTCTTTATGAGATTAAAAAGAAAATGTTACTTATTTTCAGTGTGAAAAATTTTAATAATGAAAATCTTGCTGTTGACTTTAAAATAGTATTTATTTCTGAAATATGGATCAGATTCCAATTTGATAAGTCCTTCATGTAATATCTATGAAAGAAGGTGTACCAAAGCAAGCAACTTTTAGTTAAGACTTTAGGAAAAAGTGGATTCAGCATGCCAAGACATAAAGAAATGTATGTATATTTGAATCTTTGTCTTGAGTTTCTTTATTATTTTATATAACCTTCTTAATAACAGTAAGTTTCTGTTGCTGCCATGGCAGTAAAATTTTGTCTATACTTTAATTTTAGGACTCTGTTTTCCATGGCCGTGTAATAAATTAGCACAAACTTCATGGCTTAAAACAGCACATATTTAATACTTACCTCAAAGTTTCAGTGGGTGGGAAAGCCTACACAGCTTGGCTGGGCCCTCTGCCTCAGGGCTGTCACAAGGCTTCAGTCTCAGGGCTAGTGACTTGTCTGAAGCTCTCAGAGTTGTTCCTGAGCCTGTTTATTTCTAAGATACTCAGGACCTCTCTCTTTGAACCAATTAGATACACTTAAGAAGGGATTAACTAATTTAAAACACTTAAAAGTATGTAAGTAAGAAGAAAGACAAAGGGGATTCGTTACACTGCAGATGACTGATATTGGAAATACTTTGAGAGAACTTAGAGGTGCCCCCAGGATTATGGTGAACTGCATTCCTAGCAACTGTTTATAAGAAATAATGCAGGAAAGTTTATTGTGCAGTAATTTGTTACATTGCATAACTTCAAAAATGCTTTTAGCTTTAATAATTTTGGGGTTCAGACTAAGATTTTCTACTAGTCAGAAGGTAAATTCATTTTCAAGTTCTTCAGAAAAATGCATGTTCTAAGGCCATCATGAAGTTTTGACACTGTCATCCCTTCAGAGCAACCAAGAGGATCCACTCCTATAAAATTATTTAAAAAGACTCTTCCAGGGTTTCTAATAATGACAGTCAGTATTTTAAAGAGTTCAACTCTACCAAAATCATAGCTATCATCGCAACATCTTTTTTTTGGGGGGGGTGGCCTGTATTATCTCTACTTATTACAGCTACTCATCCTTAGAGCCATTGTGTGTGTATACAATCTGAGGTACAATCTGAGATACTTTGTTGGTTGAAAAAGTTCTCCTTTTTAAATGAGTGTCACTATACTTTTGAATCCAGACCTTCCCTCTCTTTTCTCAGTCTACCACATTTAAAAGAATAAACATAATAGAGGGTAACACTGGAAGCTGAAGGATAGAAGAAACTTTCACAGTGATAGAGCAATACTAAGGACCAAAAAACTCAATCTATTTGAAAAATGTAAAAGGGCTTAGAGAGGTGCATGATGGCAATAAGATGCCCTGGGCTGCTATGGACTGATAGATGATGTTGTGGCCATCCATACGTTCATCAGGTCCAGAGGGCAGCAGAAAGTCCCCACAGCACCACAGCGATGCACTTCTGCTCTGAGGTTTGGCACGCTTTTAGATTAACCTTCTGAATTGCTTTGTGCATCCAGAATCTATTGAATCTATACCAGGTATTTTTCAGTTGTACCCTTAAAAAGTTTTAACTCCATAAAACCTTTACCCCAAAATAGGGTCAGATCCCACATATGTCAGGAAAATGGTCTAATCATTTTCTAAAATGTTTATAGATATTTGGTAAAATTTCACTACCTAATAGTGTTAACATTGTTTATGATCTTCTTCACACTTCTGTTTTCTCTGTGACCTGTAGCGACCTACGGTGTCATCTAAAGGACTGCAAACAAACATCAAAGTATAAGAATGTTTCTGTGTGATACAATGTCATCATTCAGGTGTAGGATGAGCCTCCTTTAGCAAGAATCGTATAACACTGTGTGTGTGTGTGTGTGTGTGTGTGTGTGTGTGTGTGTGTCCATATCGGTGTCCTTAAATTTGTTTATATGGGACGGTAGGACAAGTAACAGGTGAATGTGGTGTTAGCTCCAGTTAGCTCACTAACTGGACAGAGTGAAAGAAGGGTTTTAATTTGCTACCATTAAAAGATGAAGTGAGGCATATTAAACGTTTTAAGAGTTTACATGAGCAAACATGGATTCCAGTTGGGCACTGCCAAACCAGAAGTGGTTGCAAGTGCTCCACCAACAGGAATTAGGCGGGAAAGACTTTTATAGAAGAGGCAGAAGCAAAACAAGGAAACTATTTGATTGGCTCTAACTTAAGCAGTTTCCTTATTTGCGAAAATCTAGTTGGGTGTTTGTGATTGGTTATCCTTAGGTTTCGATTTCTTAAGCTTGAGGCATTACAAGCTTAGGCTTTGGTTTGCTTAAGAAGCTACTAAGGCATTAAAGCCATGCCAGTCTAATGGCCTCATTTTTAAATTAATTTAACATTTCTCATTTTAAGAGTTTAATTTTCTTGTTCGTGATTCTCTGGATAATAACTTTAGTGCAGAGAGACTATTGATCATTAATTCTGAGCACATTGAATACAGCTGCCATGAGATAATATTTAAATTATTTAAATAAAGTTATTTAAATAAAAGTCATTCACTGAAAGAATATTAAGCCCTGGGAAAATAAGAGAAAGAAAGAGCAAAAAATAAATGTGTAGATTCATGCATTAATTTTAATAGGAAATTTTTCTTTAAAATAAAAATTTTCTTAATGTTTTTATGAAAAGGTCACTTTTAGTTATGTTTTTCTCCTATCTTATAATATTATTTTGTATTATCATTATTGTAATATTACTTTTAGTTTAGGATGGAGAGTCGATATAAAGACAATGAGAAATAGGTTGAGGCCAGAGAAAGAAAAATAAATTATATAGTTTCATACTGACTGCAAGCGGGGATAAGCTGTTCTTGGATAACAAAATGATGCAAATCAGAATTTTAAAAATAAATACCTTAGAGTTCAAATGTTTCCTTTGCCAAAGAATTTGCTGTAATGTTCCCTAAGTTTTCCCAAGGTGATACAGTATGTTATTTTTAACTATTTGAACAAAGACCTTAGAATCCAAAAGCTTATAAAATATGATTAATATTAGATGTCAATTAAAATTAATACCAATAAATTATACTATTGTTAATGTTATATAAATACTATCAAAAATGAGAAGAAAACTATCATTTTTAGGAAACACTGTGTCTGAAGACCACCTCTGTGTGTAAACATACCCATAGAATTGGAAAAATGTTTCCCTCCAGTGATAGTTTTAGGTTCTAGGGAGAATCTAATTCCATATATAAAATGGGTTTTTTCCTAAGCTGGGTGTCTAAATCATAGCTTTGTTTTAAGATCGTATGCATGTAGTTCTCAGCGATTATAGAAATGGAAAACATCCAGGGATTCTTGATCTATGTTTGCATTTGAAGAAACAGAGCTTTCCTAATTGAGAATAAGCTCTTAGATGTTTGTTTAATTAAATGTTTAGATGGTTGCTATATAAGTTATTCTGAGGTGAGTGGGAAAAAAATACTTGCATTCTGAGTAGTATAGTACGTCTCTGTTTTGAAGGTAGTATTTTTTTTTCGCTAAGAAAGCTCTGAGAAACAAAATATCTCTGAACTTGGATAAGGTTCCTCTCCAGAATATCAGTCTAGAGCTATCAGCTTTTTATGCAGTGATATTTTTACAATATAATCTTCAGGTTGAATTTTTTTTTCTTGAGAAAAGCTTTTTCTTTTATTGACATATAACATTGCTTAAGTGTAAGGTGAATACTGTGATGATTTAATAATACATTTATATATTGATATAATATTAATCATATTAATATGATCACCAGGGTCACATAAGCTAACACAGCCATTACACTACATAATTTTTACTTTTTTCTGTTGTGAGAAGATTCAAGACCTAGTATCTTATAACTTTGAAGTATATGATACAGTACTGTTAACTATAAACACAACTGTACGTTGGATCTCCGGAATTTATTCGTCTTCTAACTGCAGGTTTGTAAACTTTTATCAATATCTTCCCATTCCCACACACCCCAGCCCCTGGTAACTACCGTTCCGTTCTGTTTCTATAAGTTTAGCTTTTTTTAGATTTCACATATAAATGATAGCCTACAGAATTTGTCTATCTCTGACCTATCTCACTTTGCATAATGCCCTCATGGAGTATCCACATTGTTGCAAATGGCAGAATTTGTTTATTTCTAATTGCTGAATAATATTACATTGTATTTTTAAAAATCATCTTCTTTATCTATTCATCCATTGACAGACACTGATTGTTTCCATATCTTCACTACTGTGAATAATGCTTCAGTAAACATAGAATATCTTGTTATCCTATTTACATTTCCTCTATATATATTCCCAGAAGTGGAATTGCTGGGTCACATGGTATTTCCATTTTTTAATTTCTTGAGCAAACTCATAGTGTTTTCCTTAGTGGCTGCACCAATTTACATTCCCACCAACAGTACACAAGGATTCCCTTCTCTCCACATCATTGCCAACATATGTTATCTCTTGTCTTTTTGATGATAGCCATTCTAATAGGTATGAGGTACTATCTTATTGTGCTTTTTTATTTGCATTTCTCTGATGACTAATGACTCTGAGCACCTTTTCATGTATCTGTTGGCCATTTCTATGTGCTTTTAAAAAAAGTCTCTTCAGTTTCTCTGCCCCTTTTTAATCAGATTGGTTTTTTTTAAAGATTTTATTTATTTGAGAGAGAGAGAGAGAGAGAGAGAGAGAGCATGAGCAGGGAGAGGAGCACAGGGAGAGGGAGAAGCAGGCTCCCCACTGAGCAGGGATCCCCAATGTGGGGCTGGATCCCAGGATCCTGGGATCATGACCTGAGCTGAAGGCAGATGCTTAACGGACTGAGCCACCCAGGCGCCCCAATCAGATTGTTTTTGCTATTGAATTGCATGCATCCTTTTTATATTTTGGATATTAAACCCTTATCCAATACATGGTTTGCTAACATTTTGTTCCATTCCATAGGTTGTCTTTTCATTTTATTGATTATTTCCTTTGCTGTGAGGAAGATTTTTAGTTTGAAGTAGTCCCACTTGTTTATTTTTACTTTTGTGCATTTGGTGTCATATCCAAAAAAATTGTTGCCAAAACCAGTACCAAGGAGCATTTTCTGTATGTGTTCTTTTAAGAGTTTTGTGGTTACAGATCTTATATTTCAGTCTTAAATCCATTTCAAGTTAATTAGTGTGAATGATGTAAGATAGGGGTCCATTTTCTCTTTTCTACATGTAGTTTTCCAGTTTCCCCAGCACCACTTATTGCAGAGACTGTCCTTTTCCCATTGACTACTTTGGCTCCATTGTCAAATTTTGTTGACAATATAAGTGGTTTTTATTTCCCCTTGGGCTCTTTATTCTGTTCTGTTGATTTATGTTTCTATTTTAATGCCAGTCCTGTAGTATTTTGATGGCTACCTAGTTTTAAATCAGAAAGTGTGACGCTTCCAGCTTTCTTCTTCAGGATTCCTTTAGCTATTTGTGGTCTTTTATGGTTCTATAAAGTTTTTAGAATTGTTTTTTCTACTTCTACTTTCTTTTCTTTGAAAAAAAATGGCATTGGAATTTTCATAGAGATTGTATTGAGTCTATAGATGGATTTGGCAAGCATGGACATTTTCACAATATTAATTTTTGCAATGCACAAACATGAGGTATCTTTCCATTGGTTTATGTCCCCTTTAATTTTTTTCTATGAATCTCGTAGTTTTCATTGTACACATCTTTCTGTTTCTTGGTTAAGTTTATTTCCGAGGATTTTATTGGTTTTGGCACTATTGTAAAATATAGTGAATATTTCTTTTACAGATATTTTGTTGGTAGTGTGTGAAAAACCAACTAATTTCTGTATGTTGATTTCATTTCCTGCAATTCACTGAAATTGTAGATTAGTTCCAATGTTTTGTTTTGTTTTTTGTTTTTTAGGGCTTTTTTTTGTGAGTGTTTAGAATTTCCTATGTATAACATCTTATTATCTTCTAATAAAGACAGTTTTATTTCTTCCTTTCTGATTTGGATGCCTTTTATTTTTTTTTTATCTTGCCTGACTGCTCTAGCTAGGAATTCTGATATTATGTTGAATAAGAGCAAAGTCAACATCCTCATCTTGTTCTTGACCTTGGAGGAAGAGCTTTCAACTCTTCACCACTGAGTATGATAGCTGTGAATTTGTAAAAACGGCCTTTATTATGCTGAGATGTGTTCTTTCTGTACCCAATTTGTTGAGGGTTTTTATCATGAAAGGATGTCGTATTTTATCAAGTGGTCTTCCTGAAGTAAGGTTTAAGAAATATGAAGAAATCCGGGGCGCTTGGGTAGCGCAGTCGTTAAAGCGTCTGCCTTTGGCTCAGGGCGTGATCCCCGTGTTCTGGGAGCGAGTCTCATATTGGGCTCCTCCGCTGGGAGCCTGCTTCTTCCTCTCTCACTCGCCTGCTGTGTTCCCTCTCTCGCTGGCTGCCTCTCTGTCACATAAATAAATAAAATCTTTTAAAAAAATATGAAGAAATCCAATATTTCCTTGTTAATTTCTGTCTGGATGAGCTGTGCATTGCTGAAACTGTGGTATTGAAATGCCCTTATATTATTGTATTGTTGTCTATTTCTCCCTTCAGTTATGTCAGTATTTGCTTAATATATCTAGGTATTTCAATATATGTAGGTATATGTATTTATAATTGCCATATCCTCTTCATGAGTTGACCTTCTTATCTTTCATTATATAATGACCTTCTTTGTCTTGTTACATTTTTGGCTTAAAGTCCATTTTGTCTGAAATTAGAATAGCTACCCTCACTTTTTCTTTTGGTTTCTGCTTGCATGGAGTGTCTTTTTCCATCCGTTCACTTTAAGCCTATGTGTGTTCTTAAGGTTGAAATGAGTCTCTTTTAGCAGCATATGGTTAGATTTTGTTTTTTTTTAATCTATCCAGTGATTCTCTGCCTTTTGATTGTAGAATTCAATCAAACTACATTTAGAGTAATTACAAATATGGAAGGACTTAATGCCATCTTATTATTTTAGGGTGCTTTGTTGTTCAGTTCCTTTTTTTCCCTCATACTGCTTACCTTTGTGATTTTGTGATTTTGTACAAGAGTAATTGCTATTAACTATAGATAAAATTGCCTTAAACTATTGAGAAGTAGATATATAGATACATCTCTGCATCTCTATATGGCTATTTGTATATGTGTGTTATATATATATATGTAGTTATAAATACATAATGATCATTTTTGCTGAAGTAGGCTTTCTGCTACTTTCTGTTCTTTAAGAAAACAAACATTAGCATAGTAGAATGTTCTGATAAAAGGATCTCTCTTTCTCTCTCCCTCTCTTTCTTTGCTACTTATAAATGCATGCATTAAGCATTTTCACATCTACTTGCCAGGTATGTCCCCAAAATACTTCTCTCCTTCCTCTTTATTCTTTCCTACATTGAATGAAATTAAAAAAAAAAAAAAAAGCAGAAGATACTTTGATCCAAGTTAGCCAAAACAGATAATTGTTAGTTTCTTCAACCAGCCAGAGTTGGAGTAAGGGAGGAGTGGAGTAGAGGTAGCTCAAATAGGAGGAAAAGATAGCTTGAAGGCTGCTTCTAAAAAAGTTCTAAATTGAATGATTATGATGATTGTTACCTTTACCAGTCATGATAATGTTATCCTGTAACACTTTTGCATTTTGGTTTTCTAAATAGTCTTATTAGACCTTCATAAGAACCCCATATCCTTGTCAATTCCAAGAACATTGTATAGTTCAACAACTAGGTATTTAATTAGCTATAAAATGGCAAATCATGTTTCTGTCCTGGCCTTCTGACTACTGTTTCAGCGCCCTTTCCTTGACACTAAATCAAAAACTCTTGTGAATATTGGTCACCTAAGGTAAGGTGTTCCTAGACTTTACAGAGGTGATTTAGTAGGAGAATTCCACCAAATACAACAGTTTGAAATGATAAGGACTTAAGGAAAAAATAATAATTTTTGTATTGAGCTCAAGGAACTTCTGAAATTAACTCTAGTTAAACAATCTCCATATACTTGGATACAGATCTGTGATCAAGTTGTTAATATTAATATTGTATCTCAAGATATAAGTGGACTAGACTCTTTTTTAAAATTAATGTTTTAATGAAATATTTTTATTGGTAAATTCTGAGTATTTAGGAAGAAATTGCTCACACTTTCTGTTCATATATGTTTGATTAGAGATGGGTTTATTAGCTGATTTACATTTTTTCATTATACCTTCACTATTATGAATTTTTGAAATTTGATAATGTGTTAATTTTAAAATCTGCAAGAAGCATGTAGATAACTTTATTCAGTGGAAATATGAGAGGCAAGCAGGTGAGGCAAGCATTGTTTTTCTAATTCCAGTTTCACTTGTCATTGAAATTTTCTTTTGAGGAACACAAATCATTTTACTAAGTTATTTTTCTGTCTCTTCAAATGCCATGGGATAATTGTGAAAGACACATACTATTATTTGATTTACTTCAAATTGAAATGCAGTGTGTGTTCACATTTATAGACACTTAGATATTTACTTTCAATAAGATATTTGTGCTATACCTATAACATAAAGCATACTAAATCAAAAAATTTCAATTCTGAGAATTTTGATTCTTTGTACGAGAACATCTTCAGAATTTTATCCAGGATCACATCTTCTTTGCCCTAAGGGTTGCACATACATAATCAGATTTTGTATGGCCAGATTAATCTTCAGGATGGTGCATGAAACTATCACTGTGGGGAATAAAAATATTCTATTTTATTATCGCCTATTATCTCTATTGTTTTATCTTCCACATTTAGGTTTTCAATACATCTGTTTTCAAACTTTGAACATGGAATTATGTGGGGATACCGTTTTAATTTTTTTCCTAATAGTGGTACATTTCCTAAAACCATCTGCTAAATAATCTATTTTCTCCACTTGATTTTATTGCATATTTAGTTGCCACTTACAAATTGGTCTATCTGAAATTTCCCCACTGTGTTCCTTGGGGTATACAGCACTACCAGTACCACCGTATTTATTTTTGTGGTTTTGTAGTGTATCTGTACATTTGTTTACTTTTTAGAATGAGCCACACACCCGATAGTGGCACATACCACATAGCTCTTCAATGAGCTCCCCTGTTTGCTGGCCAGTCCTCATGTCAACAAACAACTTTAGACTGTTAGAAAGTACTGGGGAGGAGCAAACCAGGAGGAAACAGTCTCCTACTTTAATCCGCCAGCTGTGAAGGTCAGAAGGGGGAAATTAATGCACTTTGGTAGCTCCTTACACCTAAGAGCTTTTCAGTATTTTGAAAAGCATGCCATACGGTTGTCCTGAGCTGCTTCTGATTATTTCTCTGGAGATAGGACAAGCAATAATTGTACTAGACAATATGGGACAAGTAGAACCTGAGTTAGAGATTTTCTTCATTCTCAACACAGTCTCCAGGCAGCTGCAGAACCCACTCTGCATGTCAGATCTGCAGGTCCATGCCTCCTCCTTACTTCCATAGTTTCATAAGGCCAATGTGAATGCAGTCCTTGTTGACTTTTTTGACAGATGACAGATATTAAGGAAGTATTTATAATAGAAAAGACAGAATTATAGCCCGAAATAGTAACATCATCAGCAAATTTCTGCTTGTATAAGCTATCTTTTCTTTTAACTAATGACATGAAACTCTGTAGAACTTTGTTTTAGGTTGAGAAGATAGAAAAAATAGGTATTCAGCCCTTAATGTTGCAATTCAAGGAATCAAAAGTTCTTCTGTGATCAGTTACTTTTACTGCAGCCCAAGTCTTTATGTTCTTGTATTTTCTGATATCACAATCATGAGGAGGTTCAAATCTTTTAGCAGAGGATAAACAGTAGAATGGTTTATGAAGTGATTTCAAAGCAAAATATCCAAATTAAAGTTTATTTCCAACACTTGCTTAATGTGACCCTGGAAAATTATTTTCATTTTTGATGAAAATTTCATATGAAATGCTTGATAGAGAAATTTATTGTTGAGTATGTGAGGATCATCTCCCTGGGAAGCTGGGATCAAAAGGAATTTAATCATGCTTAGGTTTAGGATGCTGTCTCTGGGTGGAGGTAGGAAACACTTCTCAGTAGAAATTTCTGTTTTTTCCTTTTACTGTTAACAAATCATTTTTATTTAGTTAGTTAGATAAAACTGTTGAAACACAATGGATTAGGACCTAAATTCCAATGTGTTCCTAAAAAAACAAGTCAACTAATTAGGAGTTGAGCCAGTATTTCTGACTGAGGAGCACAATTCTGAGTTGGCCCAAGAAAACCAAACCCCATTTGTGATTACAGATTCTGAGAAACTATTAAAATGATGAATGCAGGTCACCAGCTGTCTGCTGTAGTATGTGGTTATCTATCTACAAGATGTTTCACTCTGTGGTGAGTATAGGGGGCTGATCTGTGCAACACTCACTCCAGTGCTCATGCAGTGTGTCTGCTCTAATATAACAAAGAATAGAAAGTCATATAGTGTTCCCAGACCCCTTGTTTGTGATTGAAATTTTATCAGTCCACTTACATTTATGGGGAACTTTGATTCTGAATTGAATTACATGGATAAAGAAACAAGATCTGGAGACTATCATTTTGCTTGGTGTGGATGTTAGCAAAAGACTGAGTGAATAATAGGATGATAGACAATTAATCCAACTATTCTTTTTGGTTTACCACTCTGCCAGTAAGTTGATTTTTCCTTTTGAAGGTCTGAATGACAGACTTACCTTTATTTTTCCATATGGTTGTATTAGACGGACACATAAGACATAATATTAGCATTTTTTCCCTAGCATCTACTGCATAACAGGCAGTGTACTAAGGACGTTATATACATTGACTCACTGAATCTTATACCACCTTGTGAATTAAGGCCCATTCATTAGTTTTGCCGCTTCACAGTGGGGAAGTAGGGAAGTCACCAAAAATGAAAATATTTTGCCAAAGATCACAATGAGAAAGTCTTGGCAATGGGACTTTAACTCACGCAGGTTAGCTTTGAATTCCCTCTACTTCACCACTATCCTGTTAATCCTCTGCTAAACTATTTGAACCTCTTAGTGGTTGTGATTCCAGAAAATCACGGTCATCACAGGTGTTATGGGCTATAGAGAAAGTGAATGACCATAGCAGAACACTTTGATCCCTCGATTTGCAGTATTAATGCATGAATCTTGGTCCCCAGAGTTGGACTAAAACTTGGGAAATAGAGCAAGCTGAAACACTTCTTGTATGGTAAGATGAACAGCTTGAAATCTGGCCTATTCCGTTCAGGCATTTATTGAACAATATGCCTTCTAAGGCAGGGACCCCCTTACTCAACTACTTGTGGTTACCAGAAGCACAATAGTGGCAAGTATTGAAAGCATTTGGGGGAGAAGACCTCAATGGACAAAAGATAATTTCAGGATGAATCAAGAGAAATGAAGACCAAAAGGGTCTCTGAGGAAGGACCAGGAATGATCCATGCCATGTTCAATATGCATTGTGTTGATAGTATTTAAGGCAGCTGAGGCTAGAAAAAACAAAACAAAACAAAACAAAGAAAACTGAAGTACGAGAGTGTCACATTTGACATAAGCAAATATACCTACTTGATTCTTCCTGGTGGTGACTGCGGTGAACAGTGTACACACATTATTATTTCCTGAGTCAGGAAAAGGGCTCGTATTTATAAGCAGCTTCATTATCTATTTGACCTTTCATTTTAAGCCTTAGAAGTTCCTCTTGTACCAGGTGTTACACTGAGGTATGCTGACTAGAACACTTGAGGAAGAAAAGTAGATGGAAACCATATACCAATTCCTCAAGATAGAAACTAGAGGTTTAAAACAGTTACCATGTGGTAGTTTGTTATAACTAGGTGGCTGCAATTTCTTTTTCCCAAGAGAATTGAAAATAAATGGGTTGCAGTTGTGAATAGAATGCAGAATCATTAGTCTAAATTTATGTTTTTGAATTAGGGAGAAAAATGAGTGTCATTCAGAATAGGGTTGGACATCTGTGATGTCCATTTTATCCTTTTTTCTGTGATTTTCAAATAGACCTTTAATATTTAGAATGGTTTTATATTTATAGAAATATTGAGAAGATAGTATAGCATTCCCATGTATTGCCACACCCAATTATTAGTATATTAATATGATGAATTTATTACAACTAATGAACCGTTATTAATACATTATTTTAACTGAAGTCTGCTGCTGTGCACTATACTATGGAATATACTTATTCAGATGTATTTAATTTTTACATAGTCTTCTTTTGATTCAGGATCTCATCAAGTATGTCATATTACTTTTAGTCTTCATGCCTTAAGCTCCTCTTGGCTGAGACAGTTTCTTAGACTTCTCGTGATTTTGATGACCTAGACAATTTTGAGGAATACTGGTCAGTTATCTTATAGAATGACCCTCAGTTGGAATTTTTCTGATTTTTTTCCTCCTGATTAGATGGGGTTATTAGAAGGAAGATGGAAAATGGATGTGCCATTTTTCATCACATCATATGAAAGGCATAGACCCTCAACATGATTTATGAGTATTGGTGTTGATCTTGATCACCTGGCAAAAGCAGTTTCTCCAGAGGAAAGTCACTCGTCCTCTCTCCGTCCTGTCCTCTAGAAGGAACTTACTATGTGCAGCCCACACTTTAGGCATGAGAAGTTCATTTCCTTTTGCAGAGCATCTACAAAGTTTATTTGGACTTTTTTTTTTTTTTTGCAAGGACATTTGTCTCTTTTCCCCATTTATTAATTTATTAATTTACTCAATCATTACCGTATGTGAGGTGGACTTGTTTTTATTTTATACTTTGGGTTTTAATTCAATACGCATTTATTTTTTAGTTCAAATTGTTTCACCCGTGGCCATTGGGAGCTTTTTTCAGATGGCTTTTGTATTTTTGACATGCCACCATGATGAGAAGGTTTTTATTTTTGTTTGTTTTGTTTTTGGATAATTCTGTTATGTTCTGGTCTCATAAGAACTCTAGGATCATCTTGTATATTTCCTGTGCAAATTCTGGAATCATCCCTTCCTCTAAGGAGCCTGATTCCTTTTATTGGAGAATGGTATTAGAAATCAGCATCTGGGTGCTATGTATCCTCTTTGCTGCTTTTAGGCACTCTCTGCTGACAGAACAAAGAAATATGTGCGTGAATACTAACCCTGGTGTAAACATATATCTATATATGTTCTATATCTATATCATCAATATCTATTCTATATCTGTGTCTATACCTGTGTCTATTAAGCTAAACATGAATGGACACTAATTACTTCAACTTTTAGTCTACTGCCACATGGATCATTTTAATGCTTCCTTTCTTGATTATGTGTAAATTCTCACTCCAAATGTTAAAAATTTGCCTCCCACCATCAGACATACATTTACTGAAATATTCAATTCCAGAATAGCAATATCAGGATTCTTAATCTATATTCCCATGGGAAAAACCTTTATTGACTAAAGTTATAGTGCTTATGTGCAGTTCCTTTTACCTTTAGCCTTGTAGACTCTACTCCTTTCCAAAGTTACGTGGGTCTGCACCTTTTGTGCCCAAGCCCATCAATAAAGTTGCTTAATGCATATTCGTAGTATAGTCAGTCTCTTGCCACAGTCTGAATTCCTCCTTGGGATCCCCTAAGCTCCTAAATTACTATTATTTGTTTTTACTTTGCATGCAGTTAAGTTTCACTCTTTGTTCTGTAAGCTCTATGGATATTGATAAATGGATAGGAGTCATATATCTACAATTACACTATCACACAGAATAGTTTCAGTGGCCTAAATAATTTGTGCCCTCCCGCCCTGTGTCCTTGCCCCCAGTATTACTGAACTTTTAATATCATATCTATATCTTTGCCTTTTCCAAAATGTGATAGAATTGGAAACATGCAGTATATATTCTTTCCACACCGGTCTCTTTGACTTAGCATATATTGTTTCCTTATTGTCTTTTTGTGGCGTGGTAGTCCATTTCTTTTTGTTGGTAAATTTTGTTTTATTGTACATATGAACTACAGTTTCTAATTTATTTACTTATTGAAGGGCATCTTGATTGCTTCCACATTTTGGCAATTACAGATGAGTTGTTATAGACATCGGTGTGCATCATTATCTGTAGAAATAAGTTTTCAAATCAAATGAGTAAATACTTGGTGGTGCAACAGAGGGATTGTACAGGGAGACTAAATTTAGCTTTAGAAGAAACTTCTAAACTGTCTTCCAAAGTGGCCGTATCCTTTTGCATGTCCACTGACAATCAAGGAGAATTTTTGTTGTTCCACATTCTTTCCAGCAATTGCTATTGTCAGTTTTTGGGTGTGAGTCATTACAATAGGTGTGTAATAGTAACTCACTGTTTAATTGGCAATTCTCTACTGACAAATGATGTTCAGTAACTTTTCATATGCTTATTAGCCATCTATACATCTTGTCTTCTTTATAAAGTATATATTCAGGTCCTTTGCTTACTATTTAACTACATTATTTGTTTCCCTAGTGTGGAGTTTTAAGGAGTCTATATTTTGGATCCAAAGGCACATAGATGGGTTTTCCATATTTTCCCCCCAGTCTCTGGTTTGTATATGCATTCTCTTAACAGTGTCTTCTACAGGGCAGAAATTTTAATTTTAATGTAAAGTTCCAATTTATCATTTTCTTTTTAATTTCATGTTTACACTTTCAGTGTTATATCTACAAATCTCATCACAAAACCTAAGGTCACATAGATTTCCCTCTCTATATATATATTTTAAAGATTTTGTTTATTTATTTGAAAGACAGAGAGAGCAGGAGCAGGGAGAGGGGCAAAGGGAGAGGGAGAAGCAGACTCCCCGTCAACCAGGGAGCCCAATGTGGGGCTTGATCCCAGGACCCTGAGGTCATGGACTGAGTCAAAGGCAGACACTTAACCGACAGAGTCACCCAGGCACCCCATCCTCTATATTTTCTTGTAGAAACTTTATAGCTTTGCATTTTACATTTAGGTGTATATTTTATTTGGAGTTATTTTTTGTGAAATGTAATGCATCTTTCTAGGTTTTTAGTTTTGTTTTGTTTTGTTACATGGATGTCATAATATACCAACACCCATTTGTTGGAAGAACTATCCTTTGCTTCTTTGACAGAGATTCACTGACTATATTTTTGTGGGTTTATATTTGGGCTCTCTATTCTAGTCCACTGATCTATGTGTTTATTCATTTGCCAGTACCACACTGTCCTGTGGCTTTATATTAAACGTTGACATCCGTTAGTGTTAATCTTCCAACTTTTCTCTTCTTTTACAGTATTCTGTTTATTATAGAAACAGATCTTTTATCTTTCTGATTTTATAATCAGTTTGTGACTATATACAAAGTAGGTTCCTAAAATATTAAATAGGATTGTATTGAATCTACAAATAAATATGGAAGATGGACATTGTAGCAATAGTGAATCGTCTAACCTATGAACACAGAGTTTTGTAGATTCTCACAAATAGATCAGTATATTTTGTCAGACTTATACCTATCTATTTCATTTTGGGGTGATTTTGTAAATGGTATTTTTTATTTCAAATTTTAGTTGTTCACTGATGATATATAACAAAGCAATTGGCTTTTGTATATCAACCTTATATCCATTGTATTACTTATTTATTGGTTCTAGGAGATTTTTAAAAAATCAATTCTTGTCACCTATTGTTAAACATAAATTACCATATCATAAGCAAATAAAATGTTATAAAATAATCATATTATATGCAAATAAAATAAAAATTTTTATTTTTTTCTTTGTAATTTGTACAGCTTTGATTTCTTTCTTTTGTCTTACTACACTAGATAATACTTTCATTAAGAGGTTAAATAAGCAGTGGTAGGAGAGAACATCACTGCTTTTTTCCATATTGGAGGGGGGGGGTCTAATTTCTCACCATTAAGTATGATTAAGTTTTTATCTCCTTTGGGTAAATACCAATGAGATTAATTGCTGGATCTTATGATAAGAGTTGTTTAATTTTGTAAGAAAGCACCAAACTGTCTTTGAAAGTGACTATACCATTTTGAATTTCTACCATCTATGAATGAAAGCTCCTGCTGCTCCACATCCTTGAGAATGTTTCATATGGTCAATGTTCTGGGTTTTGGCCATTCTAATGAGATAAGTAGTGGTATCTAGTTGTTTTAATTTGCATTTCCCTGATCTATCTCTGTTTTTAATTCAATTGGTATATTTAGGTCATTCAAATACACCAATTAAAATAATCCATTTTCAAATTCAAAGTGACTATTGACATAATTGAATTAATATCTACTATGCATACAAATGTTTACTATTTATTTATTTATTTTCCTTCTTTCCCTCTTTTTCTACCTCTGTGGTTTTAGTCAAGAGAAGACATGCATCTTGGATCTGTAGTTTGGTGTGCCATGATTTTGGAAAGTTCTCAGCTACTGTTACTTAAAATACTTCTGTCTCATCTCTCTCTTCTTACACATATGATACATCTTCAGAATTACCTCAAAGTTCTTGCATATTCAGTTTTTCTATTCTTCTTATTTTTTTTTCCTTTGTATTTCAGTTTGGGAAGTTTCTGTTGACATGTTTTCAAGCTCATGTATTCTTTCCTTAGTGATGTATAGGGTTCTGATGAGCCCACCAAAAACACTCTTCATTTCCATTACAGATCTTTTGGTTCAAGCATTTCCTTTTGATTCTTACGATTTCTGTCTCTCTGTTTGCATAGCCCATCTGTTTCTGCAAGCTCTCTACTTTGTCCAGTAGAGTCCAGTTTATGGCTCCAGCAACCTCTCCTTCAGTTAAGCTGATCTCAGCTCATTCTTTGTATTCACCTGTCTCTCCAGGTTTCAGGTTGGCAGTTTGCTCTCATACCGTAGTTCCCTGATGGGTACGACAAAAGTTGTTGACTTTTAGTTTGTTCAGTTTTTTTTTATTATTGTAAAGACAGAAATGCCTGCTTCCAAGCTCTTTGTTTATCAGAGCTGAAACCAGAAGCCTACCATTTTTTAAATAGCAGTATTCAGAGTGTTTATTTTATGGTTTTAGTCTCTGTGTGGCAAATCAGGCAGTAAATAGGAAATGTATACCTTTTACTTACTGAATTTGAATTATAGTTGACATACAATGTTGTATTAGTTTCAGGTATACAACATAGTGATTCAACAATTCTATAGATTATGCAATGCTCACCACAATAAGGGCAGTCGCAGTCTATCACCTCCAACATAATGACAATATTATTGACTGTATTTCTTATGCTGTATTTTTGATTCATGTGACTTATTTATTTTATAACTGAAAGTTTGTAGCTTTTAATCTCCTTAATGTATTTCACCGATCCCCTCACCACCCTCCCCTGTGTTAACCACCAGATTGTTCTCTGTATTTATGAGTCTGTTTCGCTTTGTTTGTTCACTTATGATTTTTAGACTCCATAGATAAGTGAAATCATTTGGTATTTGTATGACTTATTTCACTTAGCATAATATCCTCCAGGTCCATCTGTTATACCTTTTAATTGAGCATTCCAAAGGGTTCTTGGGGCCAGAGAGAGAGGTCAATGCAGAAGTTCATCCATTGTACTATCTTGTCATGCTATTTGGTTGATTTAAAAAAACACATGTATTTGTTAAGAAAATCTGGTTACATGTGTAGTGAAGAATAATGTAACACTTTTACTTTAAAAAATAAGAAGTTATAAGAGGAATGTAGGATGACTAGAAAGAGCTAGGCAATGCCAATGCAATTTTTGTAGCAAATATATAATTTTTAAACCTAAAAATTCTGTTGTTATTGATGAGCTCTGTAAAGGACAGTCCTGCCTTAGGGACCTTTCAGTTTTATAAGGTTATGAAAAATATACAGTGTTATTTCCTGGAAAAAAAAGTGTAGTGGATACATTTTGTGTACAAAGAATTTAATCTAAATTCAACAATTTACTAATGCATTGAAACAGGAACAGAAATGCTTGATTTCCTCAAGTGAGGGTGGCTGCTACGGTCTAGCTGTCTATCTTGCAACCTTTGAAGTGTATCTGCAAATGAGATTTATTTTCTTAAAGTGAAGAACTTTTAATTTCTTAATGTTTTAAATTATCTTCACTGTACCTATATCTGTTATCTTCACCACTTATATCTGTACTAGGTATGTTTTTGTTGTCTAGCGGATGCGGTACTGAAATGGATAAAATCAATACTGGATTATCTGGGCATGAATTGTGCTCACAGTGGATTTTCCTGACAGTGTTTTTCTGTCTTGTTCTTGCCAGTCAAAAAAAATTTTTTTGGGTCTAGATATCTTCGAGTAAACTACCAGTTTTATCCTGTAAATATTAACCTAGGATTGGCATAAATGTGAAAATAAATCTTTGAAAATAAATTTAATTAATTCTAAAATGAAATAAAAACACTTCAATGGTAGCCCTGTCATTGCTAAATAGAATTAGACAGTGATTAAACAATAGCATGATTTCCACCATTTGGTTTGTAACACTCAAGGATTTCTTCAGATATCTCAAAGGAGTATTGTAATAATAGCAAAAAATTTATGAAAAAGGATTAGTTTCATGGTACTTTAGCTCTTAGAAGTCGCAAGGCATAAAACTAACATGATTAGTAGCTAGTCTTTTTTTCTTTTTAAGATTTATTTATTTTAGAGAGAGAGAAAGAGAGAGCACAAGTGGGGGGAAGGACAGAGAGAGAGGAGAATCTCAAGCAGACTCCCTGCTTAGCACAGAGCCCGACAAGAGGCTCAATCTCAGGATCCTGAAATGACAATCCTTGCCAAAATCCAGAGTTGGACAGCTAACCGGCTGAGCCAGCCAGGTGCCCCCATTTTTATTTTTTAGAAGATCTTATTTTTAAGTAATTTCCATACCCAAGGTGGGCCTCAAACTTACCCCTGAGATCGAGAGTCACATGCTCTACTGACTGAGCCAGCCAGGTGTCCCTAGAAGCTAGTCTTAATTGTACATAGTCACTACTTAACTTTGCTCTAAGACAACTTGTGCATCTTTTCAGACACTATCTGTAGGGTAAGACTCCTTCAATGACTGAGATTCACACATGGATAATTCATGATTGATTTTTTCAAGACTAGCATTTTAGAGTCGTTGTTTAACATATTGTTACAAAATCAGACCAAAGAAATGTAATCTAATGCAATTAGGACAAAATATGTTGACTGTAAAAACTATGAACAAGGGATCTTTTCATCACATAGTGATATTGAGATAAATTCTGTAACAGTGAACAGAAATCTGGAGCTCTATTGTTTAGCATTTATATCAGAAGAATATAAGAAATCTGTTCTACTTAATATGGAAATGTTTAAAGAATACATTTTAAATATATACCATCTTTTGGGGCACCTGGGTGGCTCAGTCTGGTAAGTGTCCAACTCTTGATTTCAGCTCAAGTCCTGAACTTAGCATTGTGAGATTGAGCCCTGTGTTGGGCTCCATGCTTAAGATTTTCTCTCTCTCCCTCTCCTTCTCTTCCTGCCCCACCTCTCTCTTTCTCTTCCTCTCTAAAAATTTTTTAAAAATATATATATAGATAAAATATATATATATATATACCATCTGCACTATTATTATTAGAATGATTACTATAAATAGAAATATTAATAGAAATATAGAATGGCAATAGAAAACCATTTCTGACATTTGAATTGAATTTGATCAGAACTTTATTATCAGAGAATTTCTTTTTCTCCATATGATTATATTCAGTTAATAATAATGACTATGTAAAAATAATAATGACTGTTTCATACTTACTTCATGGCAGGCACTGTGTTAATTCTTCAATGTCTTGACTTTTTTAATCTTAACAACACTGTGTTATGTCGATAATTTATTCCTCTAATTCACCTTGACACAACAAATCTATTACAGTCAGAGCTGAAATTCCAAGCCAAGCAATTTGATTTTGGAACTTGTATGTGTTACTACTTCTCCATTAAGAGAATTTTAAGAGGAAAAAAAGAATTTTAAGAGAAATGAAATAATTACCAAGAAAATGAGCTGTAAGATTCCATCTCTGATACTTTTTAAAAGACAGGTATCAAGTATTTATAAAAAGTATTTTATTTTCATAAGAAATCTATAGTTACAAATATAAAATCATTTTGTTTTAATGGGACGAAAGAATTTGCACATTAGATAGTGTCAGACACCGAGTTTCAGAATTTATTTTCCTGTCGTTCTGTGTCTCCAGTATATGAGTCAACTTCTGTAAACAAGATCAACAAGGCTTCCCTTCTCAAAAGGCTCACAGTTCAAAAGGAGAAATAAATGAGTAAAAAATAAATGGCAAGCTGCATATGTGCACTTCAGTAAGCTGATTTTTTTTCAGGGATTTCAATAGTAATTTTTACAGAATAAACTGTCTTAAAATATAATCCAACAACATTGAGAGAAGTCTAGAAATTTCACTTAAAAGCAGTAGTTTTTCTCTTATTCTCTCCATCAGCACACATTTATATACAAACTCAGTAATTTCTTGAACATTGTCTATTTTAACTTCCATTGTGATAATAAAGAAAGTCATTCAAACAAAGCAGCTCTGTTGCCTGGGAAACACTTTTCTTTCCTCTATTCATCAGTTCAGGGAACCATTTTAACCATCAGTAAAGACATGCAGACTATATCCCCTGTTGAATGACAGGGATTCTATCCAACCTGAGTAATGAAATTCACTAGTAGGAGAACTACCTCTCTATAAAACAAAATGGAATTTAGTGTTGAGATGCAGGATTACATGGAAGCTATAACATAATCACTCTTTACCTATTAGATTTCCATTAGAGGCAAACATTGTCTACACATAAAAAGGGCGCGATTAGATGAAAATACACACAACTCTTGCCCTCCAAGAATTCACAGGTCAGTAGGAAAGACATACAAGCAAAACAAAAACAAAAGCAAAAGCAAAAACAAAAACAAAACAAACAGACCAAAAGTGACAACAAAAACCCAAAACCAAATACTTTAGCATGAAAAAATGGTAAGTATTTTGTTTTTCTACTACAAGGTGCCACAGTGGTTTGAGACAGTTAATTCACATCGTGTCATATGGTCTATTCACCACGGCTCTGTCTATATATACTCACAGGCAGAAAAATTCAAATTCCAAACGTGCTGTTGAATGGAGCAGATCAGATACGGTTTGTCCATGTGGCAATGTGATTTGGCAGGAATTCAAAAGTACCATTCACTTCCTTTGAGCAGCTGTGTTTTAAGATCAAGCTGACCAATTTGAATGGAAGTTTTGGTTGGAATGTTTTTCAGAACTGTTCTGTCAGAGAATGTGTGGATGCGGCTACAGCACAAATTAGGCGTGCCTGTGCAATGGTGAGCGTTTCAGTGATGCCTCCCCCAATAACCTCCATTTAGAAACTTTTCCTACGCCTCTAAACTACTTACAATTTTGCTTGTCCTGGTTATAGGGCCATTGCCATACATTCCCTTGTGCCTTTTTTTTTTTTTTTAGGATTATTTATTTGAAAGAGAAAGAAAGAGAGAGACTGAGCAAGCACAAGTGGGGGAGGTGCAGAGGGAGAGGGAGAAGCAGACGCCCCACTGAACAAGGAGACTGATGCGGGGCTCAATCCCAGGACCATGGGTTCATGGCAGAGGTTTTAACTGACTGAGCCACTCAGGCGCCCCTCCCTTGTGTCTTTAAAGTATACATGCATGCATCCATATAGTATTCAGATGTTCTAGAAAATTTTAGAAGGAGATTATGAGTTTAATTAAATTTATCCCAGATGACCATTCACACTGTTTGCCACAGAGTAATAAGAATCAACAACAACAAAATTCTTATGAGCAATATATAGTTTAGCTGCAAAATTGAATTAATGATCAGTCTTTTTTAAAAAAGAAAGATTTATTTATTTGAGAGAAAGAGAGATAGAAATAGTGGGGGCAAGGGACAGAAGGAGAGGGAAAGAGAGTCTTAAGTAGACTCTGTGCTGAGTGCAGAGCCTGCCACTGGGCTTCATCTCACAACCCCAATATCCTGACCTGAGCCGAAACCGAGTCTGATGTTCAACCACTGTGCCACCCAGTGCCCCAAAATTAATGATGAATCTTAATTAGAATAGCTTATTTATGGTAAAATATATTGGCAAATCCATTGATTAACATTAAGTATAAAACCAAAAGGGTTTTTTGTTGTTTTGTTTTGGCAGAGTTTCTATGTCCCTCAGGATCATGGCTCAGATGTGTCTTCCTTTCTGATAAATGTCTAAGTGTTTGGTACTGACAGGAGCCTGGGACATCTGTCATTCCATGGATTGTTTTAGATGAGGAAGCTTATTTGACTGGTTGCCGTCTTTCTTATCTTTTCATATAGGTGCCTTACAAAGCTATAAAGGGACAAGAACAATTTTAAAACCCCTCTTTAAATATTATTTATCTGCTTTTATTTTAGATTTCTTAGTATTTATTATTTGTGGTTCAACATGTTTTAAGCACTTCATTTTATATATATATATTTTTTTTTTCTCAACTGCTTTTTAAATATTGAACTCCTATCCCTCCAGTAATACTATATTGCTGAAGGAAAACACATGCTACTTATTTTGTCAATAATCATATATTCAGTTTTTATAAGAACCTGGTGAAAGAAAAATAAGAAAATTCAATCAATTGACATCTTGAAGAGTGGTGATTGCCTTGGAGGAAGGAGGTAGTTGCCGCTGATCTATGACATCTACTACTTACTTTAAGTTACTTCTACAAATTTGTTTCAGATTTTATCTGAATTAGTGTTTACTAGTCTGTATGATTAAAATAATTATTTTAGGGCAGATGCAATGATTATAGCTTCTTTTAAATTGAAGTGCAATTACCATGCACTGTTATTTTTGTTTCAGGTGTTCAGTGTAATGATTCAACAATTCTATACATTTCTCAGTGCTCCTCAAGACAAGAGTAATCTTAATCTCCTTTATCTATTACACCCATCTGCCCACCCACCTCCCCTCTGGCAACCAACAGTTTGTTGCAACTTTAAAAAAAAAAACTGAAAGAATATGGGTGTGAGGATGATCTGGCTAAAGCATTTTTCCCATTGATTGCCAGGGTTGATTTGGTTGATTGGCTGGCTAGACTGGTATCCCCTTTCTCTCACTGCACCATACACGTTGGGACAAGGGGGGTTGTCAAAGTTCCAAACATTCGAATGAGGTGCTGTGTGTGACAATCTGCCTTTTAAACAACAACAACAACAAAAAAAACCTGTACATTCATGCATCATGATATTTGAATGTTAGAAAAAAATTGTACATTCATGAATCATAATATTTGAATGTTAGAAAGGAATCTTGGGATTCTTTTAATAAGGACAGGAAAGTTGCCAAAATTGTATATTAATAATAAACTAGAAAATATAATTTAATGAATGTTTTTAGAGAATATTAGATGTATTTACCCCAGAATACATGCCAGAAGAACATGTGGAATACCATTATTACAAGGTTTGTTGGGACAGAGATGGGTCAATATACCAGGTGTTCTGTAAATATTTAATAGAAATAGAGAACTTATTTATTGAGTTTGGGGGGAAAACAGTTAAAAGGTAAGCACAGAAAAAATATTTTTTAAAACTTATTAGTATTGAACATTAATGGAATAAATGTGCTGACACCAAAAGGAAGTTGAATTTTAAGGCTGTAATTCAACATGGTCCAGATATGTTAATTTAATTTAAAGAAAACTTTATCATGATACGAATGTTTGTATATTTAAATGTTACTAATTTAAGTATGGCTGGTATATTGATAAATATTATAATTCATTTCATATTGCTGATATATACTCATATATAGGATATATCTAATAAAATTACATTAGGCTATGATGAGAGTTGTATTAATGGAGTAGAAGTAGACTCTTTAAAGGCACTAGGCAGATGGTCCAGAGGGCTAAGAAATTTTACATCTGTTATATGTCTAAATCAATTGTTAAAATACTATTTCCTGACCTTGGTAATTGCTCACTTGTATTGTAATTCAACACCTTCATAATAAGGTGGTGACTATAATAATGGTCTTATCTCATTCCATAAAGTAAAAATAAATCCACGGTAGATTTAATAGGAAAAAATCAAATGGAAGCACACAAGGCCAACTCTATATACAATTTAATTCTAGAATCTAGAATGGACTTATGATAATAAAAGCTAATTACATTTAATGCCCTTTTACACTCTACACTATTTTCACATCTAATAAAAACATACTCATCATGACAACTCTACAAATTTTGAGAGTAAGAAAGATTACTTGATTTTCTAATGATCCTGAGAGTGATAGAAAAGCTATTTGAACCCTGTTCGTCTGATGTCTGTTCTGCACTGTTACCACGTCCTTAGCAGGAGTCGGTGAATTCAAAGATGAGCTGAAGGCTAGAGGCTGAATTCCATGGAAAGCCATGGGAAAAAAGGGCATATCAGCTCAGTTTGGGGGCTTTGATTCCTTTTCTTAATTTTGTTGTCATCAACTTCTGCTCTGGGAATAAAATATAACAAAAATACCCGATCACATCAGATCTTGAGATACGACAGCATCATGTGTGTTCACAACTGCTGAAATATTATTCAGCATGAATTGATTCTCTGCTATGAAATTTGGGTATATGGCTTTGTTCATTTTTTCATAGTAGTAAAAATTTGGACTCTTAATACAAATGCTGTTTTATAAAATGAGAACAATATTTTCTGTTTAGCAACATGAACGGTATACTTAACTAACATTCTCTATAGCATATAAAGGTTTTAAGGAAGATGGAAGGAAATTACAGGTTTAAAAGAATGAAAGAGTGTTAAGCACTGTATTCAATGCTTTTTTTTGCTTCTAAACACCCTCAACCATTCCAGGTAGCTTTGAAAAAAAAGTTTAAAAATTCACGCACAATAAAGACTTCATTCACATTCAATGTATTGGATTGCAGTATATAAGAATACTCATTGTGTGGTTGTTATTTGTGTGTGTGTGTGTGTGTGTGTGATTGTTATATATTCAGATTTATTTAACATTCATAAATACCTGTGTTATGTATTCTTAGAATTAAAAAGAGCTATTCATCTTTAGAAGTATAAGAACTTATAAAATACTTGACAATCACGATTACATTGTTCCTACACTTTCTTTGCAATATGCGGGATTAGAGAGAAGGTTGCAATTCAACAAATGCTGGTTTGCTTAAAATAATACTTTATCATCATAATAATATGTTTTAGTTATGGAAATTTAAAAAATACAGGACTAGAGTTAAACAAAGAGCAACAATAATCAGACTTCATATTTCAACATACATGCAGCAGACTAATTTCCTGAATAACATTTGCAACACATTATGAATAAAAAATTAGGTACAAATATCTCCTTTATGTGTACATGTGATTTGGCAAGAGAGTGAAAGAAATACCAAACCCTGAAACAACAAATTAGAAGAGTAATAAAGCGCCAAAGCTGAAGGCTGCCATGAGAGCACTTGATCCTCAATGGACAAAAAGTTTCCACTTAATGGGACTCATGAAGAAGAAGGGAAAAAATGCCCAGATCTGCACAAGGTGGGAAATCATTATGAGAATCTCTCACAAAAACTGACTCCAGAAGGTGACTTTCTCAAGAAAGGGGCAAGTTATAAAAAGAAGAAAGTGTTCAAACGATAAGACAGAGGGAAAACTTTTATGCTTTATGTAGAGGGAGGAAAAACAGCTTTAACAAAGAATTTCTGATGACAGTCTGGTTATAATATATCTTTTAGACTAGAATCCACTCTACTGCCTTAGCCCTCAAAAGACATAAGTTTGACATTTACTTTAAGAAGTTCCTAATTGGTGACCCCTTCCAGGTACACAATGGAATGAATAAAGGGAATCCACCTTAAATCAAAACCTCAAAAAAATCCCACAGATAAAATTTGATTAATCATAATCTCCTAATCCTCAAAATCACATAAACTGAAGCTACACCCATCATGAGCAAGTGTAAGCAGAAGCTATAAACACCCACAACAAAGTAGCACATTTTCCAGATGGAATAATCATATTATGAAAGGCAAATGACACAAGAGAACAGTGGTGTAATTTTAATAATATAAATTAAAATAGACTTTATGACCAAAACCTTTCTAGAGATCGGACATGAAAGTAAATTTACCAGGAGAAAATAACAATTCTAAACTTTCATGAACATGGTAACATAACTTTAAAATATGTAAAACCAAACGTGAATCAACTACAAGGAAGAATTGACGTATCTATAGATCTTTGGAGAGATTTTAATACATTCGTCTTCAAAATTGATAGTAAATATATGGAAGATTTTTTTAACTAAGTTTTTCATTGTAATTCCAGTATAGTCAACATACAATGTTATATTAGTTTCAGATGTACAATATAGCAATTCAACATTTCTATACATTGCTTAGTACTCATCATGATAAGTGTACTTTTAATCCCTTTTACCTATTTCACCCATCCCCCCTCCCATCTCCCTTCTGGTAGCCATCAGTGTGTTCTTTATAGTTAAGAGTCTGGCTTTTGGTTTGTTACTATCTCTCTTTTTCTCTTGCTCATTTGTTTTGTTTCTTATATTCCACATGTGAGTGAAATCATATGGTATTTCTTTCTGAATGACTTACTTCACTAGCAAAATGTATGGAAGATTTGCACCATATAAATTACAAGGTGAAATTGTAATTTCTGCTCTAAAGTATGTCCTAAATATCACTTTGTTCTGTAAAAATATACACCAAAAACAGCAAGGCTTCTGAGAAAGGGAGGATTGGAGAGGATAGTACAAATCTATGTGGCTTTGTAAAAAAACTCACAAAACAAAACAAAGAAAAGTAATTAAGACTCCAGGGGATAATTTGGACTGCCCATGCAGACGTATTAGTGTCAACAGATGCTGTCACAGTGGTTACTAAAAATGTACCGAAACAATAGAGTAGTAATGATGGCAAAACTTTATTTGGACCATGGCTGGCGGTTGCTGAGACAAGACAGATGGAAAGGATCATGAGCCAGTGTGCTCCTGTTTGATGAGCACAGGCAGCAGAGCGGTGAGCAAGAGCCAAGCACAGCAGGAGTGGGGAGTGTGCCTCTCTGGGATGAAGCCTAGAATGCCAGTTTCTACGGTGGAGCCCTGTTCCTATCATCTTAAGATAGATGCTGACATGCTCTTCCTGCTAATATAGCAGTGATGTTGAACATTTTTCCATTTCCTCACAAAGATCATAATTCTGCTATCGTTCTGCCTCTTCTTGTCTAGGATGTGTTGTAGATGAATGGATCAACACAATTTTTACTCTATTCCAGGATAATTCCCCTATTAATGTATCATATGTGAGTGAATTTGCTTTACAGAAACACATGTAGTCTAATAGGCTGCACATAGAACATTGCACTGGGTGATTGGAGAAAACATCTTCCTTTCAAGTCAAGTCCATAAAACAAGTATGGGTATCACATAGACTCTGTTCTCTGACTACAGCACAGTTGAGTTAACACAACAAAGTTAAAGACAAAAGAAAGGCATTAAAGCCTCCATATATTTGGAAATGAAAGCATTGGAAATTAAATTTAATCTCCTAAGTAACTCATTGTTCAAGAAGAAAGCATAATGAAAATTTGTGCATATGTATACAAAATTATAATATAGAAATGATTAAATATAAAAAATTAGTATACAGAGAAACATACAAACATTAATGCACTTATTGGTGAAAAAATCCAAGACTAAAGATTATTTTAAATATTAAGAAAAGCACAATAAGAAAGAAATAATAAAAATGAGAATTACAATAGAAAGCGGAGACACAATAGAGAAGATCAATGAAGCTCAAGTGTCAAAATGAAAAGCTCAAAAAAGCAAAAGATTAATACAAAAATTACAAAAAATTCTTAATTCAAGGCTTTCCATTTCTGCTATCCCTCCCCACCACATACACACCCATACACACACACCAAGAAACTTACCAATTATAAGAACATATACTCAAAGGGGTAAAAGAGAGCTAATGATAAAGGAAGGATCTGGTAGAGAATAACAGTCCAGCAAAGCATGCTGTGTGCTTGGCCCAGTTTTCCTCTGTATTTTCCAATTTGGGAGGAATTTGACAGCTTTGTGGCACTATGGGGATAGTAATTTGAAGCTAGGGCTTACTGAGTGTTGGGCCCTTGAAAAGCCACATGTTATGAGTAAGAATAAACCTGAAGTAGACAGTTACTCACTAGGGACTGCTGCTTAGTCTCAAGTGATCTCTAATGCCAAAATTAGCTTAAATGGTCCTGGAGTGCTAGTGTCTCCAGGTCAGACAGAAACAAATGTATCTCTTCTCTGGAGGCAGATAACATCATCCTAGACTGCCGATTATTTCTGTAAATACCCTTTCAAATACAATGTCCTGCATGCAATAAAAATTAATCAACAGGAGTAGGAGGCAAGAAAACATGAATGAAAATTGCAGAAACTGAGAAATAAGTCAATGGGGGTTTTAGTAATTGAAATTATCAGAAGCAGACCCTTAAACTTATAATACATTTGAAAATTTATATAAAATTGCTAAGTTCCTGAAATAGTTTTTCAGGACCAACTCAAAGAATTCGAAGAGATATTAATGGGAGTGGCAATAAAAATATGGCCTGCTAATGGGTACAGGTTTCTTTTGAGGGTAACAAAAATGTTCTGGAATTAGATACTAGCAATAGGTAAACAACCTTGTGAATACACTGAAAACCACTGAACTATATACTTTATTTTTATTTTTTTATTTGTTTAAAGATTTTATTTATTTATTTGACAGAGAGAGACAGCCAGCGAGAGAGGGAACACAAGCGGGGGGAGTGGGAGAGGAAGAAGCAGGCTCCCAGTGGAGGAGGCTGATGCGGAGCTTGATCCCAGGACCCTGGGATCACGCCCTGAGCCAAAGGCAGACGCTTAACGACTGAGCCACCCAGGCGCCCCTGAACTGTATACTTTAAAAGAATAGAAATGTTAAATATCTCCCCAGAGGCAAAATAGTTTAACATGTAAGTTTCACCAGTTATTCAATATTTTTTCTCCAGCTTTATTGTTGAAATATAACATTGTATAAATTTTAGGTGTACAATATGAGGATTTGATACATGTGTAAAATGTAAAATGATTTCTGGGATGAGGTCAATTAACACGTGTATCACCTCATGTAACTACTATTTTTTTCTTTGTAACAAGAGCATTTAAGATCTACTCTCTTAAGGACTTTCAAATATACAATACAAGTCACCATGCTATACAGTAGATCCCCTAAATAAGTTTACAAATTACACTGGAAATTTGTACCCTTTTACCCACATCTCCTTATTTCCCCCATATCTCAGCTGCTGGAAACCACCAATCTACTGTTTCTAAAAGAACAACTTTTTTTAGATTCCGCATAGAAGTGAGATCATACATTTGTCTTTTCTATCTGACTTGTTTGTATAACATAATTTCCTTTATGTTCATCCATGTTGTTACAAAAGACAGACTTTCCTCCTTTTTAATGGCTGAAAGATTCTATTACCCACACACACATACACTTAGGTTGTGTCTATGTCTGAGTTATTGTAAATGCTGTGGTGAACGTGAGGAGTACAAATATCTTTTTGAGGTACTAATTTTGTTTCTTCTGGATATATATCCAGACATGGGATCACTGGATCATAATGCTAATTCTATTTTTAATTTTTGAAGAAACTCCATACTATTTTTCATAGTGGATATACCAATTTACATTCCACACAACAGTGTACAAGTGTTCCCTTTTCCCATATCCAGCATTTGGCCAGCATTTATATGTCCTTTTGATGATCGTCATTCTTACAGGTGTGAGGTGATATCTTATTGTGGTTTTGATATGCATTTCCATAATGATTAATAATGTTGAGCACCTTTTAATGTACTTGTTGGCCATTTGAATGTCTTCTCTGAAAAATTATTCAAGTCCTTTGCCCATTTTTCAGTCATATTATTAGTTTTATTGCTATCAAGCAGTCTGAGTGTCTTATCTCTTTTGGATACTATACCCTTATCAGATATATGGTTTAGAAATATCCTCTCTCATTCCATAGGTGGCCTTTGTATTTTATTGACTGTTTCTGTTGCTGTGTGAAAGCTTAATAGTTTGATGTAGCACCACCTGCTCATATTTTTTGCTTTCATTGCCTGTGTTTTTGGTATAAGAAAATACTGCTAAGTGCAATGTTCAGGAGATTTTTCCTTATGTATTCTTCTAGGAGTCTTATGGTTTCAAGTCTGATGTTTAGGTCCTTAATTGATTTCAAGTTAATTTCAGTGAGCGGTGTGAGATAGGGTCCAGTTTTCCCAACACCATTTATTGAAAAGGCTATCCTCTCTTCATTCAGTATTCTTGGCTTTCTTGCCAAATTTTAGTTGACTTTGTATGCATTATTTTTGAGCTCTTTATTCTGTTTCTGTTTATTTGTTGTATGCCAGTACCATACATAGTGATTACTATAGGTTCGTAATAGGGTTTGAAGTCAGAAAATCCAATGCCTCCACCTTTGTCATTTCTCAAGATTTGCTTTGGTCTTTTGTGGTTCTGTATAAGTTTAAGGATTGTTTTTCTATTTCTGTGAAAAATGCTATTGTCATTTTGACAAGAATTGCATTGAATCTACAGATGACTTTGGGTAGTATGGACATTTTAACAATATTTCTTCTTACACTCTATGAATATAGGGCATCTTCTCATTTGTTTGTATCTTCTTCAATTTATTTCATCAATGTAATAGTTTTCCATGTACAAATTTGTCACCTCTTTGATTAAATTTATTCCTAAATATTTTATTGTTTTCAATGCTATTGTGAGTGGGGTTATTTTCTTTTTTTCCTATTTTGTGTAGCTTGTTGTTAGTGAATAAAAGGAAATCAATTTTTGTATGTTGATTTTGTATCCTGCAACTTTAATGAATTAATTGAATAGTTTTAACAGCTTTTTGGTGGAGTTTTTGATTTTCTATGTATGAGATGATGTCATCCAAAACATAATTTTACATCTTTCTTTCTAATTTACTTGCCTTTTATTTCTTTATTTTTCCTAATTTCTCTACCTATGATTTTCAGTAGTATGTTGAATAGGCATGGTGAGAGTCTTGCTCCTGATCTTGTCCTGAACTACTGATCTGAAAGGAAAAGGTTTTAACTCTTCACCATTGGCTATGATGTTAGTTTTGGGCTTGCCATATACGGCTTTTATTACATGGAGATATATTTCTTCTGTACACTCTTTGTTGATAGTTTTTATCATGAAAGGATATTGAATTTTGTTAAAGGCTCTTTCTGCATTTATTGAGATGATCGTATATCTTTATTTTCATTTTATCAATAAGGAGTATCATTTATTGATTCAGTATGTTAAACCATTCTTGTATCTCAGAGGTAAATCCCACTTGATCATGGTGTATGATTCTTTTTACATGCTGCTGAATTCAGTTTACTAGCATTTTGTTCAGGACATTTTCATCTATATTCATGATGGATGTTAGCCAGTAGCTTTATTTTTTTGCAGTGTTCTTATCTGGCTTTTGTATCAAGATAATGCTGTCTTCTTTGTTAGATGATTTTGGGAGTAGTCCATCCTCTTCAATTTTTGGAAGAATTTGAGAAGAAATGGTATTAATTATTCTCTAAAAATTTTTTTTTTTTAGAATTCACCTTGAAGCCATCTGGTGCTTTGCTTCTCTTTGGGGGGAGTTTTTTTGATTACTGATTCAGTCTTCTTGTTTGTTATTGGTCTGTTCAGATTTTCTATTTCTTCATAATTCAGTGTTGGTAAGTTGTACGTTTCTAGGAATTCACCCATTTCTTATAGGTTTTCTAATTTGTTGGCTTATTGTATGTTCACTGTAGTATATTATGATCTTTTGTATTTCTGTGGTATCACCTGTAGTTTCCTTTTTCATTTCCAATTGTATCTGAGTCATTTCTCTTTTTTTCTTGGTAGGTCTAGTTCAAGGTTTCTCAATTTCTTTTGTCCCTTGAGTAAACACTCTTAGTTTCGTTGATCTTTCTATTATTTCCTTCTATTTCATTTATTTTTCTTTGTTTTCTTTTACTTCTGCTAACTTTTTGCTTAAAGAAGTTTAGTCTTTTTTTTCTAGTTCCTTGGATGTAAAATTAGGTTGTCTATTCATAATCTTTCTTTTTACTTTATGTAGGCATTTATCAACACAAGCTCTCAGAACTGTTTTAGCTGTATCCCATAGTTTTAGTATATTATGTTTCCATTTTCATTTGTTTCAGGATATTTCTTGATTTGCTTTTTGATTAGCCCATTTGTTATTTATGGGTGCATTGTTTAATTTCCACATATTTGTGAATTTGCCAGCTTTCATCCTATTATCGATTTATAGTTTTAAACTGTTGTAGTCAGAAAAAAATACTTTGATGACATAATATAAGCTCTATCATAGAGAATGTTCTGTGTGTGCTTGAGAAGAACATATATTTTGCTGCTTTTTGATGGAATGTTCAATATCCATTACATTTATTTAATGTAAAGTATACTTCATTGCCAAAATTTCCTTATGAATTTTCTGTCTGGATGATGTATTTGTAGTTAAAAGTGGGATTTGGCATCCCCTATTGATATTGTACTGTTGTCTATTTCTCCCTTTATTTCTAATAGTATTTGCTTAATTCAGTATTATTCACTATTCTACATGACAAATATAACTGGATAGGAAAATTAGAAAATGAGAGTGAGATAAAGGTGAAAAATGTCAATTTTACTCAAATACAAAGATACAAATGGATTAAATAAAAATTAACAAATGGAATGCACTAAAAAACAGATAATAATCATTACATTTTTTGGGTTTATTATAGGAAAGAAAGGTATGTTTGACATTAGAGAATCAATTAATGAAACTCACCTCCTAAATAAATTTAAGAAAAGTGCCATCTCATTAAATGCAAAGATAATCATTTTATGAAATGCAGTTACCATTCATCAAAGAAAAAGAAAATATGAACAAAAAATGATAAAATAAAACTACATTAAAAAATTTGTTGATTAAGTGAAGTTTTTTCTCAAAAAATACAACAAATATTGTCTTCAATGGATGGGCAAGAATTAAAAATAAATCCTTGTAATTCAACAGCATGGCAGAAAGGTTTCATTTCAGTACTTCTTTTAATATAGCACTAATAACCTTGCCACATAAAAATAGAAATAGTATAAAAATATAAGGAATGAAGAAGTAGAATAAAATACTGCTACTATTTGCATATGAGGTATTTGTCTATATAGACACACCCCTCAATCTCAAATTGTTAAAACCAAGAGACTAGCAAAATTATTATGTATAAGATAAATTCATGTTAATGTGAGATATTTCTATATAACAAGAACAAGCATTTTGAGAATATATTAAACTACAAATTCCTTAAAATGCCAAAACTATAAAATATGCATTATAATAAATGAAACAATATTTTTAAGACTTGCATGTAAAAATATATAATGCAATAAAATACATTATAGAAAACCCAGATAGTTAAGAGAAGTACCACATTAATGGAAATGATGCTATTTTAAGCATATTGATTTTACTTAAATTGATTTAAATATTTAAAGCAAGGGAAAGTGCTATGTAGTGAACAGATTTTCAAACAGTATCATACTTAGATGCAGGCAAAATCTGTCCATCTGTGGACCCCAGGCTTTGTAGAACTCCACATATCACAAATACAAATACTTCTGTCATAGCATATCTGGCTCCTCTCGTGCAGAATCCTGAACTCAGCTTTCATGTAGTAAGACTCACAACCCTAAACACGGAGCTAGTAATTAATACCACTCAAGCTCCCGTATCTAATGCTCTAAATTCATAAAACAAAAGATTTTTTTCTCAATGGCATAAATGTTTGTTGTTTGGACTACATGAAAAACAAGGAGACTTTTGAATAGTGAAGTGCTTAAGTAAGAGAAATAAATTAAATAACATGTCAGATACTTTTTAGCTGCATGAATCCAATATGTTCTTGTATAACAAAGTATGCTTACTCAATAGAGCCAAACAATCACTTTGTTTTCTTTCTGTTCTAACTTATAGTTCCTGGAGTATTCACAAGTTAGCATAGCATTTGCAACAGTTAAAGCTGACAGATGAAAATATTTTGCAATGTTAAAAAAATAGTATTACTATTAAATATTTTAACATGTGTATCTAGACATGTATGTATGAAACATGACACCAGTTTATTCCTTAGAGGAACACTGAAGCATAGGATTGTAAATGGTGTTATTTTATTAAACATGATAAAATTTTGAAGTTTCACTTCATTTAAGCAATTTAATACAAATTTTATATGCATTCATTATAAAATAATACTTTATCACTTAATTGTATAGATGGTTTGAATATTTTCAAAATATAATTAGAAACATATTTGAGGGGGCAGTTTGGTTTCAGTATTAATACGCAAAGATTTTGGAAGTTGTCACTCCATTTTTTACAAGATAATGCTGAACAAACTGAAAAGTGGTGACTTTTATTGTACTCGCCAGAGAATTGACTGTAGAGTACATCACAATACCAAAATTTGAAGACCTCGAATCCAGAAAGTGATATTCAAGTTCTGCTCATGTGGGGCAGAAAGCCCTAGAGCTATAAACTGGCAGGAAAAATTAACTGGCAACATTATCAAATTGGCAGAGACTAAATGTGAACTAAGATGATAGGGACAAACTGAAGGTGCTGCAGCCTTAGGGGAGGTCTTTATACTTGCATGACCTCACCTCCAGGAACCATGAAGTACTGATGGTGAAAATCTCAGAAAGCTCTCCTGTTGGCAGGTGGAGGGGAAGAATAATCATTGTGAAATAGTTGATTTATGTCTACATGAAAAAGACTAGCTCTCTAGAGTTTTTCTGTGCCTGGGGGATGGTATTTCTCACACTCCTGCTTACTCTAACCCTCCTGTTCCTAAGGCAAAAATAAGCTATACCTTTGAGAAAAACCTGTGAAAGTCACAGCCCAGAAATAAAGACCCACTAAAGGAATGAGGTTTCATCATTAGATTGTAGACTGTTTCTCATTCCTGCTGCCTTATCAATTGATCAACAGGACTCCATCCAGTAAAGTCATAGTAGATTACACTTGAAAGAGCTGCAAGACACAAACTCTCTCTGAGGAGAAGTATATAGGGAAAGTAAAAGCCAAGAGAGAAAGAAGAAAGAAAACCATAGGAATTGAAGTGTCTGGCCACCATAGCTAAAAACAGGATTTAAAAAGCCCAATTGTTAGCAAGTTAGTATATAAACATGTAAGGCCAATATACCCTCAGTTCTTATTACCAAATAAAATCTGTGCAGCTTTCAACAAAAATTGTAAGCAATAACATAAACACAAACAAATAAAATCAAAAAATTATGCAAAGCAAAATACAATGTGTGACCAAACCTACAGAATGTTCAATAACAAGATGAACCTTAGGGTAAACTATAGACAGTGTGTGATTATGATGTGTCAATATAGGTTCATCAGTTGTAACGATTGTACCACTCTGGTGGGGGTGTTGATAATGGCAGAGGCTGTGTTGGTATGGGCCCAGGGGGCATGTGGGAAATCTGTATATCTTCCTCTCATTTTTTCAACTAAAACTGCTCTACAAAAATAAAATCTTAATAAGACAAAACAAAAAAGTGTCAAGAGACAAACCAAGCATTAGAACTAGAATCAGATATGGTATAGATTTTTGAATTATCAGGGGGAGAATTAAAAATGCTATGTTAAGTCTCTAACGGTTTCTAATAGAAAAAAGTTAGACAATAGAAAAGAACAGATGAATAATGAAATCAGACAGATAAATCTCTAAAAAGGAATTTAAGAAGAAATGTTAGAAATCTAAAACACTCTAAGAGAAATAACAAATGCCTTTGCGGTTCTAATTAGTAGACTCGGCATAGCCAAAGAATGTCACCGAACTTAAATGCAAAAAGGAAAGAAAAAGAATGAGAAAAAAACAAAAACCATCCAAGAAGTATGGACAGTTTCAAAAGATATCATATATACATGCTTGAAATAGTCGAAGAAGAAAGAAAGAACAGAGTAAAGGAAATATTGGAAGTAATAGTAATTGAGAACTTTCCAAAATTAATGACAGGTACCAAAGCATAAATCCAGGGTGAACAGGCAACACCAAGCATCATAAACACCAAAATTATCTATACCTAGTAATATTAAATTTAATATAAAAAACCAAAAGCAAAGAGAAAATCTTGAAATAAGCCAGGGAAAGAAACACCTTACTAGTAGAGGATTGAAGATAAAAAATTACAGCAAACTTCTCATCAGAAATAATGCAAGCAAGAAGAGAAAGGAATGAAATATTTAAAATATTTAAGGAAAAATTTCCACCAACTTAGAATTCTATATCTAACAAAACTATTCTTCAAAAGTGTAAGAAAAATAAAAGACTCTCTTAGACAAACTCAAACTGGGGGAATTCACCACTGGCAAACATGTCCTGGAATACATGTTAAAAGTAGTTCCTCAGGGAGAAAGAAAATGATATAACACAGAAACTCAGATCTGCATAAAAATGAAGAGCACAGGAGAAAGAATAAATGAAGATACAATAAATAATTTATTTTTCTTATTCTTAATTGAAAACGTAACTATTTAAGGTATTAATAGCATAATTCACAAAGTGATTATATCATATGGATAAGTTGAATGACAATGCCATAATGAATGTAGGAGAGGAATTTGGCATTCTCTCTTACAAGGTACATTCATGGCAAGTGAAACAATGTAGTGTTATTTGAAGATAGACTTAGATTAGTTAGAATTATACATTGCAAACACTAGGATAATTACTGATTTTAAAATGTATAATAAATGTACTTAGAAGGGAGATAAAAATGGAATCATAGAAAGGTCAATTCAAATCAGAGAAGGTGGAAAGAGAAGAAAATAAAAATAAGTACAACAAATTGAAAATGGATAAACATGGCAAATATTAATCTAATAATTATTTTGATATCAATTATCTAAATATATCAGTTAAAAGTCAGAGCTTCAGAACAGGGGAGAAAAAAAAAGACCCAACCGAATATTGTTGTGTACGAGGAAACACTTAAAATGCAAATAATCTGATAGGTTAACTTAAAAATATGGAGGAAGATACATTAACCCTAATAAGAAGAAAGCTGGAGTAGCAATATAAATGTCAGGAAAAAAAGACTCTTCCAAACAAGATATATTAACAGGAATGATAGTTTTACAGTAAGACCTTGAACTCTTTTAACATGCACACAGCTAACAAGAGTATCAGAATATGTGAGGCAAAAACTGATGGGCCTGAAAGAAAAAATACACAAAAGCATGATTATGATTGGAGACTTCCTCACCCTTCTTTCAGCAACTGACAGATCAAACAGGCAGAAATTCAGTATAGTTGATCTGAACAGCACTATAAATCAACTTTTTCTAATTGATATTTTAAAAATTATTTATCTGGTGATAGAATAAATGTTCTTCTCAATGTCACATGGAACATTCACCAAGATAGATCAAATTGTGGGCAATAAAATACATATTAACAAATCATACAGTGTTTTCAGAATGTGGTGAAATGAAGCTAGAATAACAGAAAGATAACTGTAACACCCCCCACCAAATATTTGATAATTAAATAATGTATTTCTAAATACGACTTGGATCAAAGAAGTCTTAAAAGCAATTTAAAAATATTTTTATTTAAATAAAAATGAAAATATAAGTTATCAGAAAGTGGAATGTAGCAATGTAGAATGAGTTTATAGCATCAAACAACATTAAAACACACACATACACGTATGTATATATGACAGAGAAAATTGATGAAAACAAATCTGTTTCTTAGAAAAGATCAATAAAATTGACAAATTTCTAAAAAGGCTGAAAGACAGGAAAAGATGATACAAGTTTTCAGTAGCATTTGAAAAAGGTAATTTCACTACTGACCCTTCAGATATCAAAAAGTATATTAATGAACTCAGAGGTATATTAAGGAAATGATAGCCTTATACCTAAATTAACAAATTAGATCACAGAAACCAGTTTCTTAAAAAGGTAAACTACCACGACTCATCTAATGACAAATGGAAATTCAAGTACTTTTATAACTATTAAGAAAATAGAAATTATAACACAAAAGCTCCTGAAAAATAAATCTATAGTATTAAATAATTTCACTTGTGAATTCTACCAAACATTTGAAGGAAAATTAACACCAATTCTGCACAATCTCTTCTAGAAAACAGAAAAGAAGAAAATACCATTTCATTTTTTGAGACTAGTACTACCTGATCCCAAAACTAACAAAGCCTGAAAAAGAAAAAAAAAAAAAAAGTACAGAGCAGTATCTCTCATTAATATAGATGGAAAAGTATTAAAAAAAAAATAGTAGGGGTACCTTAAGCGTCTGACTCTTGGTTTGGCTCAGGTCATAATCTTGTGGACGTGAGATCGAGCCCTACATGGGGCTCCGTGCTCAGCACAGAGTCTGCTTGAGATTCTCTCCCTCTCCCTCTGCCCCTCCCACTTGTGCTCTCTCTCTCAAATAAATAAATAAATCTTTTTTAAAAAATAGGAAGAAGTGGAATTAAGCAATATATATACCAAAGGGGTTTTCCAGGGATGCAAGGCTTGCTCAATATTTTAAAAGAAATTGATAAAATCCATGATATTTTCAAACCAAAAGAATAAGTTACTTGAAGAAGAATTTGATAAAGTTCAATATACATTTATGATAAATACTCTCGGACACTTAGTAGTAGAAAGCAATGAACACCCTCAACTTAATAAAGAGGATCTACACAAAAATTATGGTTTACATACTACTTAGTTTTTAAAGACTGAATCTTTCCCTCTAAGTTTAGGAACAAGCAAGAATGTTTATCTCCTTACCCTTTGAAAACATTCCTCTGGAAGTTAGAGGCAATGAAATAAGACAAGAAATAAAATGCATATGGATCTGAAGGAAAAAATAATATTATCCCTAACTATAGGTGACATGGCTGTCTACATAGAAAATACCAAAGAATATACAAACAAACAACCAAACCAAACCAAAACAAAACCAAAACCCTCTTAGAACTAATAAGTGAGTTTAGCAAGGTCACAAGAATACAAGATCAGTATTCCAAAAGTGCTTTGTATTTCTGCACATTAGGAACAACACATGGAACCTAAAATTAAAAAAAATATAGTACCATTTACAGTTGCTCTAAATGACAAAATACTGCTATAAACTTAGAATAAAACATCTACAGGACTTCTAAGCTAAAGAATAAAAATTCTGATACAATGAATTAAAGAAAAATGACTTATAGCCTTAATGCAATTCTTGTCAAAATTGCAGGAAGATATTTTGTGGTTAAAGACATGGTGACCTAAAATTAAATAGTAGAAATAATTTTGAAAAGGAAGAATAAAGTGGGATGGATCACTATATCTGATTTCACGATTTATTTTAGAGTTTCAGAAATCAGACCCTGACGTATTGACAGAGGCATAGGAAAAAAGATCAATGGAACAAAATAGATATCCTAGAAATATACACACACAAATATGACCAACTGACTTTTATCAAAGGTGCAAAAGCAATTGAATGTAGGAAGGACTGTCTTTTTGAAAAATGGTACTGCAGTAACTGGGTATCCACAGGTAAAAGTGAACATTGATTAAAACCTCACTCCTTATTAAAAAATTAACTCAAAATGGATCATAAACTTAGATAAAAACTGTTAATCTATAAAACCTGTAGAATAAAATATAAGATAAAATACTAGGACCTAGAGGTTGGTGAAGACTTCTTAGACATGACACCCAAAGCATGGTCAATAAAGGACAACAATCAATAGGTTGGCCTTCCTCAAAATTAAATCATTTGATCTGAGAAATTATCTATCAAGAAAGAGAAAAGACAAACTACAGGTTGGCAGAAAATATCTGGAAACCACAAATCTAATAAGAGGCTTATATTTAGAAGTTGTAAAGAATTCTCAATACTCAATAGTCTAAAAACAAACCACTCTGATTAGAAAATAAGGGAGGAGGGCGCCTGGGTAGCCCCGTCCTTAAGCATCTGCCTTCGGCTCAGGGCGTGATCCCGGCGTTCTGGGATCGAGCCCCACATCGGGCTCCTCCGCTAGGAGCCTGCTTCTTCCTCTCCCACTCCCCTGCTGTGTTCCCTCTCTCGCTGGCTGTCTCTCTGTCACATAAATAAATAAAATCTTAAAAAAAAAAAAAAAAGAAGGGGGGAAAAACCACGAAAACGCATTTCACTGAAGAGGATATAAGAATGGCAAATAAATACATGAAAGTATGTTCAACTGCACTAACCTTTAGGGAAATGAAAATTAATGCCACAGTATAATATCACCGCATGCCTGTTAGTATAACTAAAATAAAAATTACAAACAAGTCCAAATGCTGGCAAGGATGCAGAGAAACTGGATCTCCCCTTTAATTCTGGTGGAAGCATAAAATGATGCAGCAATGTGGGAAATACTTTGAGGGATTTTTATAAAACTAAATGGATTATTCATTTTTGGGGTGTTGAGTTTGATAAATTCTTTATATATTTTGGATACTAACCCTTTATCAAGTATGATGCTTTCAAATATCTTCTCCCATTCCATAAGTTGCCTTTTACTTTTGTTAATTGCTTTCTTCGCTGTGCAGAAGCTTTTTATTTGGATGAAATCCCAATCGTTTATTTTTGCTTTTGTTTCCCTTGCCTCTGGAGACATATCTAGAAGGAAGTTGCTATGGCTGATGTCAAAGAGGTTACTGTGGGTGTGTTTTCCTCTACCATTTGTATGGTTTTATGTTTCACATTTAGGTCTTTAAACCATTTTGAATTTATTTTTGCATATGGTGTAAGAAAGTGGTCCAGTTTCATTATTTTGTGTGTTGCTGTCTGGTTTTCCCATCATCATCTGTTGAAGAAACTGTCTTTTCTCCCTTGGATATTCTTTTCGCTTTGGTCAAGATTAGTTGACCATATAGCTGTGGGTTCATTTCTCGGCTTTCCGTTCTGTTCTATTATCTATGCGTCTGTTTAAATGATGGTGGTATTTTGATAGGGATTGCATTAAATGCACCCCAATGTTTATAGCAGCACTATCTATAATAGACAAAATATGGAAACACCCCAAGTGTCAACCAACTGATGAATGGATAAAGAAGATGTGGTATTTAAATATATATAGCACTTGCTGTGATGAGCACAGGGTAATGTATGGAAGTGTTGAATCACTATATTGTACACCTGAAACTAATATTACACTGTATTTAACTAATGGGAATTTAAATGAAAACTTAAAAAAAAAATAAACTAAGTGGAAACTTATCATACGACCCTGTAATTACACTCCTGGGCATTTATCCTAAAGATGTGAAAACTTATGTCCACAAAAAACCCATACCCGATTATTCATAGCAATTTTATTTGTAATAGCTGAAAACTGGAAACAACAAATGACCCTCAGTAGGTAAATGATTAAACAAACTTTGTATATCCATATCGTGGAACACTACTCGGTAATAAAAAGGATAAATTATAGATACATGCATCAGCTTGAAGAGATCTCAGGGACATTATGCTGAGTGAAAAAAGCCAGTATCAAAAAGTTTCATGCTGTATTATTCCATTAAAAGAACATTCTGGAAATGATCAAATTAATAAAATTGAGCACAGATTAGTAGTTCCTAAGGTTTGGGGTGGGTTTGACTATAGATAGGTGGCAGTAGAGAGGTCAATGTGGAAATGGAGTAGTTCTGTGCTTTTATTTTGTTGTTGGTTAACAGAATCCAAATGTGTGACAAAATCACATTGCACTTTAAACACACTTCATAACAAGGTCAATTTTTTGCATCTATTTTACTATAGTTATCTTAATTGTAGCAATTGGGGAAAACTGGATGAAGGGTAAACAAAACTCTCTATACTGTCTTGAATTCCTATGGATCTATAAAAATCTTAAAATAAAAAGTTAAAAATATGCTAAATTTCTAAAACCATAATATAAATACTACTACTATTACATATTCCTAAATATTACCAAAAAAACTCAAAATGAGATAACTTCATGTCACAAAGTGACTTTAAAAATGATGTCACACCATTACTCAAATTTTTAAAATATTTTTTCAGGTATAGAAAATAACTGAATCATGTGCTAGAATAAAAGTAAGTAACTAGTTGGTATAAGCTGTTAGTAAGTGTAGAAAAATAGATAGGGTTGGCAGGGATAACCACCGAGAATTACACAGAAGAAAGCAGTGTGAGGGAAGCTGCAGGTACATTTGGGGAAATTTCAGTGAAAAATTAAAAATGAAAGAATCAGGTTTTGATTGGTTATTAGTAACATTTTATTGAGTGTTGACAGGATGTATGGTGTTCCGTGACTGGAAATAAACCAAAGCTTTTTTGTTGAAGTAAAACACTGAGCAGACCATTAAGGTCTTACGTCTTGCTTCTTCCTTGTAATAAACCTGCGGTTTTATGGGGGAGGGGTTGTGGAGGGGAAAATCTCATTAGGTAAGAAGTACATAGAGTTTAGAAAGGATCAGTTGTCATTTTCTTTCTTTTTCCTACCGGTATTTTCCTTCCCCAAATGTGTGGGAGAACAACAGCACACAAGTGTTTAGAATAAACTCACTTGAGTTTTTATTTTTCCTTCAAGTTGAATGTTAGCTGCTTTGTTTTCACAGTGACTCCAATAAAGAAACAAAAAATGTTTGTAAGCTTTTATTTTATTTTAAAGATTTAACTGATTGATTGATTGATTGATTGATTGATTCAGAGTGCAAGAGTGAGGAGGGGCAGAAAGAGACTCTCACGCATACTCCATACTGAGTTCAGAGCCCTGTGTGGGACTAGATCTCATGACCCTAAGATGACCTGAGCTGAAACCAAGAGTCTAATGCTTAACTGACTGAGCCAGCCAGGCACCCCTAGAAATGTTTCTGATATGTTTCTTTTTTTTTTTTTTAAGATTTTATTTATTTATATGAAAGAGAGAGAGAGAGAGAGAATGAGCCAGGGGTGGGGGGCAGAGGAAGAGGGGAAGCAGGCTCCCTGATGAGCAGGGAGCCTAATGCAGGGCTGGGTCCTAGGACTCTGAGATCATGTCCTGAAGGCAGAACTGAAGGCAGAAGCTTACCGAATTAAGCCACCCAGGAGCCCCTGACATGTTACTAACTTAAAGTAGATCATACTTCAGCCATGGAGAATTACAGACCATTGACTAATCTATTCCTGATGAATTTATAAACAAATTTAGACATCTAAAGTCCATTTATCTCAAAAGAGCAGAGGTGTTGCTTCTACCTCTCAATGTGAGGGATTTCTGAGTGGTGTCGGGGTGTGGAGTGGAGGTTGTGCCTTTTTAAAAAAGACATCCAATCCTACCTGGATGGCTTTTCCAGATCACACAAATTTCTTTGTAATATCCTGACACAGATAGCCACCATTGTCCATGATATGCTGTATTGCTCAGGTACACTGAATGCAGAGGTAACAAATTAAGAAGAAATAATTTCTGAAATTAGAAAATAGACCATAACTGAGTGTAGAGAGACATTCCATGATATTCATTCTAATTAGTTGCATAATGACTAGGGTCTTGCACTTTTTCCTCTCAAGGTGTAAGATTAAGGTGTACTGCTGATTTATCTGTTTATATTTTATAAGTGAAATCTGTTTTTATGTTCACAGTCATTTTTTAATTAGAAAACCTTTTAAATATCAAATATATACAGATTTAAAATATCATAGCAACGCTATTGGACATACTGTACAGCTTCAACAGTTGTCACTGTACGGTCAGTTTTGTTTCATTTGTATTCTCCACTCCCCTCTACTTTCTCTGATTATTTCTAAGAAGATCGTAGACATCATAAAACTTCCTTTTTAAGTAGTTCAATGTGTGTATCTAAAAAATAAGAATACTTTTAGAATCACAGCTGCAATACAACATTATTAGCATAAGGAATGCTTTCATATAAACAAATATTCAGTGTTTGAATTCCCCCAATTGTTTCATAATACTTTTAATACTTTTTTCAAATCAGGAACCAAATAAAGATGACAAATAAAGATCATACCTTAGTCCCTTTCTCCCTCTCCTTCATTTATTTTCTCTCCTTTTTCTTTCTGTTTTTTTCCTTGTGATTTAATTCTTAAAAGAATCAGGACTTTTGTCTGGTACTGTTTCTCACAGTCTGGGTTCTTTTTTTCCAGTTGTGTTACCATGGAATAATTTATAATATTTATCTTCTTCTGCTCCCTATATATTTCTTGAAAATCTCAAATTAGAGCTATGGGCTTGATAAGATTCAAGTTTCATTATTTTTGTCAAGAAGGCTTAATTGGTGATGTTAAGTACATCGATCAGAAGCTGCATGTCTAATTTTCTCTCTTTTTGTGAGGTCAGCCATCACCGGTGACCATTTACTGATCCATCTTTTCATTAGATTTTGAAAGTGGTCTTAATTTATTACCTAGAATATATATTTGTAATTGAAAACTTCCTCTCATCAACTATTTAGTTACCCTGAGGAATAAGCCATAGGTGAAAGACAGGACAAATGTGAGATTGGTTTTCTTTACATACCAGTTCTTAAAATAATGATTTTTTCCCCAAAGCATTCTACAGAGAGGTGGAAGGGATTTTATTTTTTGTCTTTCTTTAAATTCATATTCTAAACACATTTAGTCCATCACTGTGAATATTCTTATGGATGCTAAAATAATCTCAACTTTGGCCAAAGAACCTCTTAAATTATTTTTTGAGTCTATATATATACCATTAGTAGTGTTTGATAGTGTTGATAGTCAATTATAACAAGATTTCTCGGGTTTATATGTTACCTGACCTGGAATTAAAGGTTTACTTTAAGAAAATAGTTAGAGTCAAAATTCTGGGCACTGTGGGTACTCACTGTTACTCATAGTTATGGCTTACCTTAGTCTTTTAGTAGGAAGATACAACTTTTTTTTTTCCTCCAAGATGAGAGATATCATGGGATCATACTTCTACTTCTGATTAAAGTTTGGGAGTTATTACTTAACTCTGGCTTTGCATTTATTTCTCCCTGTCAAGGGTCTTCTTGTTCCTAACAGCATCAAGATCCTAATTTATTTTATTCCACAATACACACAATGTTAGAATCGTAATACCAACCTTCCCAAAAAATAAGAATACTGAAAATTTTGCTATGATTTTGTAGTCCCAGTCTTTCCTTTACACATAACCTCTAATAATATAGGGTAATTATTGTATTTTAAACCCACTTGAAATAATTTCTCTATGTGGGATTTTACTACTCTGGATAAATAGGTTTCATTTGTTTCGCTTACTTTCAATTTTCAGAATTGTCTTTTTAAATGTATTTTTTCTTATTAATATTTACATGGTTTCAAATTCAAATGTACAAACCAATATATAATCATAGAATGCTATAATAACCTTTTATAATCATAGAATCTTAGCTTTATTCTCTCCAGCGTAGGTTTTTATTTTAGTTTCCAGTGTAGCTTTCTATTGTTAACATAGAAAATACTATGTATGTACTATATACAGATAAATGGTAGCATACTGTGTATAATTTCCTCATTTTTTACCCTGCAAAATCCTCAAGAGTACTTCCATGTACTCAAGAGTACATGGATATATTAAGTTGCATAATGGAAGGTCATTTCTGTTTCTTTTGCTTAAACTATCTGTGCATTTCACTTGCCCATTTTTACATAGAGCTGTTGTTCTTTTTCAATTAATTATTTAGAATCTTTTTGATATATTAGTGATATTGCAATTGTGATATAAGTTGCAAATATATGCAAAAATAGTTTCAAGTTTGTCATTTATGTTCTAATGGTTTTTGCTGGGACAGAGTGCTTCATTTTATTTTATTATTCTTGTGTAGTCAAATAATCAGCCTTTTTATTTTATTCTTTTTATTTTATCTCTCTATTTTGAGTCACAATAAGGAAAAATTTTTTTCACTCTGAAGACAAAGAATAATTAATTGAATAATATTTTTATTTTTAAAATTACATATAAATATCTAGTGTATTGTGCTTTATCCTGCAGTATGGCTTAGGGTAATCCAATTTGAACTTCCTACTACCTATGCAATCACTGCCCATGGTATTTACTAGAAAGACCACCTTTTCCACTGATTTGAGATACTATCGCCTTATTTATATCAACCAAACTTTAATTTGCAGTAGAGAGTGTTTCTTATTTTTATTTGAATCCATTTGCCTTTTTGTCTAATCGTGTACCAGAACTACACTGCTTTAATTTACAATTTTTGTAATTGGCTATAGTGTCCCAATTACTCTTCTTTTTTAGAATTTTCCTGTCCATTCTTGCCTCTTATATCTTCCAAATGAGTTTAAAATTTACTTTTCTAGATCAAGAAAAAATAACTTCATGACATTTCGTTAAGTATGTTTTATTAAATTAACTTAAAGAATTTCAATTCTATAATAGATTTCAGCATAGATTATCAATAGATTATCCTATAGTAATTTCAGAAGACTCGGAATAATGTCGTCTTCCTATCTTCCTATCAAAGAACATATATTTTTTGTCCAAGTCTGACTTTATGTTTTTCCGAAGTGTTTCTTCACATAGATTGTTAATATTTTATATATGTTTTATTGATAGTTTTTGTATTTTTGTTTTTGTTTTTTGGCCTTGAATGAGTACTTTCCATTATTTCTTCACAATGTTTTCTGTTTGTTTATATTCAACTATTGATTTTTGCATTAATATTCTCACCTTGTAGATCTCTATTATCCTATTGAATAGAATGGGATGGAAATGGAAATTTCCCTCCTTTTTCATGCTCAAGAACAGTTTTAGTAGCATTAATGTCTGACTTTTAGAGGTTTAGTGTGAGTCTATTGTGAAACCATCTGAATTTACTGTTTGTAGGGAAACTTGTCAACTACTTTTTTCTTTATTTCTTCTATGATACTTATTCTGTTTTGTTTCTTTATATACCAGATCTATCACAATTGGTTATATTCTCTTTAAAATTTTTTTCATTCCTTCTAGTTTTAAAAATGTAACTTTAAGAATCTAGGGCTTTTGAAATTTCCTCTCTTAATAGTTATTCCCTTTTTAATTTCCAATTTTATTTAGTTGAATTTTCTCTCTCTTTTCTATCTGTTAGATTGGCTAGAGCTTTCCCTATTTTATTGATTTAATTGATGAATCCTTTTTGGATTTATATATTAGTTCCAATTTTTTAAAACTTTTTTTTTTAAAGATTTTATTTATTTATTTGACAGAGAGACAGCCAGCGAGAGAGGGAACACAAGCAGGGGGAGTGGGAGAGGAAGAAGCAGGCTTCCAGCAGAGAAGCCTGATGTGGGGCTCGATCCCAGATCGCCAGGATCACGCCCTGAGCCGAAGGCAGATGCTTAATGATTGAGCCACCCAGGTGCCCCTAAACTTTTTTCTTTCTGACTTAAATTTACTAATTCCATTCCTCTGCTCTTTTTTTTATATCTTATTTTACTTGCTTTTTTAAATAGTGTTTAATTAATTATTTTCATTTTTAAAGGTATCAGTATCTTCTGTCATAAGTTTCTTTTTCATAACTCCTTTAGCTGTTGCCCACACAGTCTGAAATACCGTGTGTTCAATACCATTATTTTAAAATAGTTCTTTCAGGGGTGCCTGGGTTGCTCACTCTTTAAGTGTCTGCCTTTAGCTCAGATCATTATCCCAGGGTCCTGGGATGGAGCCCTGCACTGGGCTCCCTGCTCAGCAGGTAGCCCGCTTCTTCCTCTCCCACTCCCCCTGCTGGTGTTCCCTCTCTCGCTGTGTCTCTCTCTGTCCGATAAATAAATAAAATCTTTAAAAAAATAAATAAAATAGTTATTTCATTTCATTTTGCATTTTTATTTAATCTAAAGTTGTTGAATAAAACCTATTTGTTTTGTGTTTGTGCTATTTTTACCTAATATTGCAATGACATTAAAGTTGTATTGTTAGCCTCATTTGTATTTTTTCAAAATTACTGAGATCTTTTTTATGACAAGACACAGAAAATTTTGCCAAGGTTCTATGTGTACTTAAAATGAAGATAATATTCTATATCATCAGGTCTTGGTCATAAACTAAAGCCTGCAAAGTCCATCTTTAGCTGCTGTTAATCTTTTCATACTGAGTGAGGATGTTAAACTGCAAGGTGAGGAACAGTTGGCAATTCAATTTCTCATGCTCTCAGAGCTATTAAAATAGTTTCTATTTCGCTGATCCACCCAGGACTGCAGAGCTGCTGACACCACCCAGGGACTGCTGCTGATTGCAGTTAGGCTACCTTGGAAATATTTTGAGTTTGTGAAGATAGTTTGTCAATATTATTCTAGATACTGTCCATGTTTTTTTTTGTTCCTTTGCTTGTTTGTTTTACACTACTTGTTCTGTTGTTTCATTTTATTTCAAGGCTTGGGAGAGGGCTGAAGATTGGGAATTATGTGCATCCATCAATATCTTGACCACGTCTTGATCTCAGTCATTTAATTTGATATTTTGAATAGTTAGAATAGCATCAAATTAAAAAGTCCCAATTCTCCCTTCAGACACAAGAACAACCTTTGACTTCAATTACAACTTGAAATTGTACATTATAATTTATAAGTAATTATAATATTTGGCTTTTACTAATGGGTGGAGAGCTGGAGGAATAGTTGTAGGAACAGTTACACTAAGGGTATTGACCACGGTTAATGGAAAAGCAGAGTGAAGACTCTCTCAAGATTTGCAGAGGGCAGCCATAAACATGTCAGCTAGACTTTTGCAGCAGATATGCCCAGGCCCAGGTGTTTCTCTTCTGGAAGCAAGTGAACAACAGGGAGAAGGAATGACAAACTCATGCTTTTGAAGCATGGACAAAGTTTTGCGTATTGTTTGTTTTAACAGTGAGCCAAAGCATTTTAATTTTACCCTTCTGGGTTTGTAATTTTAATTTCAGCAGAAGGTGATGACAGCCTGAACTGCTTTTTCAAATACCAAAAGTCACACTTCTCATTTTGATGTTTGTGGAATAAATGAGATTTACGTAGTTAAAAGAATTAAAATTCCAGTGAGTTCCCTTTAGTTATATCTGAAGTAATTTAAATTTTATGAACCATCATTAATCTTTCATTCGACTTTTGTTTTGTGACTTTGTTTAACAAATTTGCCTCAAAATTTTACATTTGATATTTCATCCCAAGAGAGTTCTCATCTGTGGTAAACAGAGAAAACTGGAAACAAGCAGTGAAGATACTCCTGCTTATGATGGAGCAGAATCAGGTTTAATCCTCGAAACTGTCTCAACTGATGGGTTAGCAATAGAAATTCTTTATATTTAAGTTCCTTTTCCACAAGTGAAATAATTTATAATATAGTACTTATACAAACAAAAACTTTAGGCCTAAATAATTTTGATAACCAATTTTTTTAAATAAACTCCTCACTTGCAAGAGATTCATATTCTGAATTTATATTTTTTAATCTCAAGGAAATGATATGTATTTTTCTGTTTTACTTTTTCTGACAATGAAGGATGGTGAAGAGAAGAAAGGTAGCTTTCTTTAAAGCATTCTTTAAAGATTCATCTTGGAAGAATCAAGAAGTATCCGCTCTAAAAAGCCATCCAGAAATTCATGAGGGTATAGGATAATTTTCTATTTTACTGGAAAATTAGAATAAACAAAAAGACTGTGCCACATAGGTGTGGATAAAGACTAATGGTAGAATAAAAAGTTATTATAAATTTAAAATTTAAAAGATGGATCAATGCATTTGTTTGATGTTTTTATTTTACAAAGTGTTTTGACATACTTATGTTGTTGTGTGTGTGTTTTTTTAAACATTTTTTACTTTCTAGCTTTAGATTCATATGAATCATTGTGTTATATTTAAGGCTTAAAATCCAGGAAGGAGGACAGAGTGCGTGAGAGGGAACAGCTTGGCATCAGAGTTAACAATTTGGGAGAGACAAATTCAGACTGCATGGGATTAGATGAGGTGACAGAGAAGTCTTGAATGAATGAAAGAGAAACTATTTTTGCTGTATCATAATCTAACACTGAATTTTAGCCTCTGACCTGCAGCAGTGACTAAGATGAAGCTGTGTGACAATCCTGTAAATATGTACAGGGGCTGAAGTAAGGGGAAGGGGATTTAGGCAGCTGATGCTCCAGTGTCCACGTGAGCAGCCATGGAGTATCTGAGGAATTTCTGCAGGACCCTGAGTACTGCTCTGGGTTAAGTAGACAGAGTTTAGATCTTGCGGAGAGTAGAATAGCAAGATGCATGCCACAATCCTAAGAGGAGTTGGAATGACAGTTGCCACAAAGTGTACTGAGAAACAGGAACTAATGTAGAACACTCTAGATGAGCAGGGGAAAGACTTGAGCCATGGGGTAATGGCAGACTTCTCAATTATGTGATGAGATTTGTTATGAGAACAGAAGTGCTGTGGGGTATATACACAGATGGAACCAGGAAGCAATAGGGATCACACTGGGCAAAGCTAACATACCAGCCTCAGGTCATCTGAGCAAGGATTATTCATGGACAGTCTTGTGGTCCTGAGGGCCTTGGTGTAAATATAAACCTTACTACCGAGTGGTGAAGACATGGGCTGAGGCTCCTGCTCCCGTCTACATCACACTTAGATAATCGATGGCCTAGACTGAGCTGTAATCCATGTGTCTTAATAGTTGATGCAAATAAAGACAGAGAGAGGTAGGTGTGTTTGGGTGTGAGTTTGAGGGTAGCAGAGGACTCTTCTGATCACTACTACTTAATTAAATAAGGCATTTATTATTATCTCAAAATTTTATTTAAGAAATAGCCTCGAAAAAGTCGAGATGTTTGTGCAAGGTGAAACGTATGGCATGTGATAGTGTTAGGCATTTTTCTAACATGCTTTTACTATTACATCCCAAAGTCATTCTACTTACGCTCATTTGCTTTTATTAATTACTATTACTGGTGTTACTGTTTAGTACTAATTCTTGATCATTTTGAAAGAATGGATCTCCCTCCATCTCTTTTACAAAAACATGTCCTTTTTGTTGTTGGTGGTGGTGGTGGTTAGTAAAAACCCTATTTTAAAATGAAGTAAAGGAAGAAATAAATGATTTCCCTAGTGACGGCCAAATGACACAAATGTTCATAGATTGCTTAACACATCCTGAGAGAGCACATCCAGAGGAACCCAAGCATCACAACTCCTTATGGGGGTTGACACTTGAATTTTCTAGCCTAAATTATTCTTTCCTAAAAGAACTGGTGCAATTAAATGTGAGAGCTTGTTTCTCTTTACTTGGTGCATCTGAATTCCTTTTACAAAACCTAAATGACAAAGTGAAATTGCGTTTGATTGAGAATTAGTTAGAAGCTAAAACAGCAGAGTCTTTACAAAGAATGCAGGGCAATTTTTTTCAGATTTTCGAAGGAACTTCAAGTCAGAACTTTGAACTTCAAGTGATATCTCAAAGTAAGGTGCATCTGGAAGTACCAATGGTAGAAATACATTTTTCAAATCCAGAGGTTATTTTTTAACATGAATTTTTCTTTCACATCTACTCTATTGAGATGTATGTTTGGTTTATCATAAGGCAATCTCTTCTGTAAATCTTTAAATAAGGCTGGTGCTCAAAGGCAAACCCTATTTATTCTGTAGTTGTTTATACCATTTAGTATATTGATGTGAACCTCCAAGGAATACACAAATTCCACTTTGTGAGAATGGCAGTGTACAGATATTATGTTTCTAATAAACCTTTTGTATACCTATATTGATGTGTATACAATCTGTAATTTAATTGTTTATAGAAAACAGATATGATGTCTGTTTATAGAATAGTACTGCAGAGAAGTCATGGAGTTAACTTTGACTCTTGTAAGACTTACTGAGTGTCACTGTTGAGATCAATGAGCTTGTCTGCTGTTTCTACTGAGGTCTTGGACTCATTAAGTAAATGTTGATTTATATAGAATTAAATTCTACTTCTGCAAGTTAAATGATTAATATATATATATGTATATATATATATGAATTAGCATTCTGTTCAACAAAAAATTACATCTAAAAATATTTAGGAATAAATTGACAGCTAATGACATGTGCACTGGATAAGTCAGTGTTGAACTGTTATCTTCATATATATTTAAAAAAACTGTGTGACAATTACTTAATTTTAGTGTTGTGACAATCTGATAAAAAATTGTAAAAACATTCTTTGATATTTCATATTCCATAAGAAATTTTAACTATTAATGCTCATTTAAGGTTTCATGTAAGTACAGTTCTTACGAGTGTGTGGATATTTTTGAGTGCTTTACTTATGAGTACTTTTTCCTTGTTTACTTTGTTTGCAAGGTCAGTTTGACTGTTTTAGTCCTCTCACGTCAATATCTTCCTTTTCACCTCTTCTGCACCAATATTAGAAATCAAATCTCCCAGGATTTGAATGGATTTTAGAATGCAAATGTCCATCTGATGTTTCACCAGTTCTAGACATTTTTGTTACATTATTGACCAAACACTGTTGAACATTTTCAAGGATGGTGAACTAACCAGTTTCAGCACAGCATTCCTTGGGACTACTCTAAGAGCAAACGCCGTGCATTTTAAGGTATTTGTCTTCAGGCCAGATGTCAGTGGAAAACCTCCATCTCTTTTTGTTTTTCTGTGTTACGCCAAGGGCATACGTCCAGATCACAAGCTCTACAAGGTGAGATTGGAAACTAGAACTTGGCAGGTTTCCTCTTCATTTTTCAGAATGAAAGACACAGTGCAAGAATCTACATTTGATAAAGGATATGAAAAATGGATACATTCTCTAATGCTTCCTTTTTCTTACTGAAATAAGCTTGAAGGGGGCTCAGAAGAGTGAAGAACTGGACTTGGTGGCAGTGAGCTGGTTTCTGGGGGGCAAGGGGAGGCTTTTGGCAAGTGGGGAGATTTGTGTTCTGAAGAAGTCACTTATTTCCACATTCTGCTTTCCATTGTCAACAAACTACTCAGAGCAGGCCTGTGAAAATCCCACCCTGGGTCCGCTTGATATGCTCAATATTGTTTCATGTTTTTCTCTTAAAATAGAAAAGTTATGGACTTCAGAACCAAGTCCATTTGATTCTAAAATGTACCCCCTCAAGTACATTTTCAATTTCAGATAAAACATGCTGAATCTTCTGTGTTTCCTTCAGGAATACCACAGGCATTTTAAATTTCAATATGAAAGCCAGCCCCTCTCAAGCTGGGAGCTGTGTTAGCACAGCAGAGATTCTCATGGGCTTCATCCTGTATATCTAAGGCATCCACAAACATGAATATTTATCAACTCTTTGCCAATGCAGGATCACATAATGGCCAGTTCAATGTTGAGACCTAAGTGTCTCTCAGCAGTTTTTTGTTGTTGTTGTTTTAAGAAAAACCTGTAGCTTCAAATATGCTTGGTGATCACGGAATGGATAGTAGACTACTATTTCTGGTGTATAAGCCTATAAGCTTAACTCACAGAGGGAAAGGAACAGAAACAGACAGTCTACAAACCTAGAGCTTATTTTCCTTTGAAAAATTGTATCCTGCCATTTAAAGTGTTATGGTTTGGATAAATCTAAGTAAATAGAGTTTTTCCAATTGTTTTCCATTTTCATTCTTCCAACAAAGTTTTTATTAAGTCTTCTTGGCTAGATCAGAGCAATTATAACTCTCAAAGTGCCTAGGAATATTCTCAGTGCATGCATATGGAGTAAGAAACATGTTTCATATACCAGGTTACCCCGATTGTTTTCCTTCTCCCAAACGGCCTAACAAGTCAGCACACCAAAATTAGTGTGACTTCAGAATCCTGCCTGGGGCCATTCTTTCACTCCTGAAAGCAGTAATCTGGGATTTTCAGTGTTTTACAATTGCCTGATTTGAGGCAGAATGCCAGACCGTAGATTCTGGTCTCTTCTGCTCTTTTGAGCTTGATGACTAAACAAATAGAGGCAACATGGTCTGGAAGGGGAACACTGGATGTAGAACCCTCTGCTCACTGTAACCTGGGGCTTTTCATTTATCCATCTGCCCACAATTTTCAAGGGTAAGACCAGAGGGATGAGAGTGCCTTCCTCTTTTGATTATTATGAAGTATGATTAAATGCATACAAATGAATTTGGAAACTGCAAAAAGTCTGTGAATTTTTAAGCATTGTAACAGTGGTCCATGTAACTTATCTTTAAATTGGGAGAATGCTACATAATTGCAGCCTTAACCAGAATCAATATAATAGCTTGCTGAAGTCCTTACAAATTGAGTAATTTAAGAAAAATAGTGAAAATCATTAAATATTTTGTATTAAAATGTATTAAAATGGTTAATGCATAAAAATAACATACACCTGAGATTAGATGCATTGAATGTGACAATATTTAGACTGAATAAACAGGGATTATCTGATCTTGCAAAGCTGATGCAGAAACATAGCATCTTTGTTCATCTTCTGCATTAGTTTGCTAGGGCTGCAGTAACAAAGTATCACCAATTGGGTTGCTTATGCAACAGAAATTTATTGCCTCACAGTTCTGGACAAAGTTGGTTTCTTTTGAGGGCTGTTAGGGAAAAGTCTGTCCCAGGCCTCTCTCCTTGACTTGTAGATGACTGTCTTCTCTCTACGTCTCTTTCTGTCACATCTTCCCTCTATGCATGTCTACCTCTGTTTCCAAATTTCTCCTTTTTATGAGGACACCAGTTATAGTGAATTAGGGTCCACCCTAATGACCTCTCATTTTAACTTGATTGCTTTATAAGGACCCTATCTCCAAATAAGGTGACATTCTGCGGTACTGGGTGTATTTTGGAGGTAACACAATCCAACTTATGACATCCTCTGTGTTGAAGAGGACAGCCCTCAAATCAAAGCTCCTTATTTGCTACTTTTACATCTCTCTCGACTTGTCAAATAATATTGACAACTCTTTATCACAATTACTCTATTAAGATTCAACTTTCACCTTTTCTCCAGTCATGCTCTTAAACACAATTCCCTCAAGGACAAATATGCCCTTATTTATCTCTGCATTTCCAAATGCTGATTTCCTTTTTCCCAAAAGCTTTTTCTCTGCTTGACACCTTCATAAATTTCTCCCCATCCTACTGGACTCCATCAGACTGTCAATTCCCCTGTGAAGCTCCTTATAACTTGTACCCTATTCTTGACAACAGTAAATTCTACAGAATCTCTCTGGCCTGCCTGCTCCTTATTATGAGTTTATGCTCTTTGAAATGAAAAACTCTTTTTTATTTATATATATCTAGATATTTCCAAAACCCAGCACAAAACTAAGGTACACAAAACACAGCAACCACCCAATTCGCGTTAAAACAAATGAAGACTCAAAGAGTGAGTGGCTGGAAATGAAAATAGTGGTAACCATGGTCATACTATTAGCAAGAACTCGTATTTATTTGCTACTTACCTTGTGCCATATATGCATTAATTGTTTTACAAACTTATTCTCATTTTACAAATAGAAATATGATATAATGTAGTTAAATAACCTGCCTCAGTTTATAAAATCATTAAATGGGGATGCCAGGATTAGAACCATAACAATGAGCTTCAAAGACTCTATTTTCAACTAATACAAAACATTGTCTAGCAAAGAACATAATCTTTGAGAAGTCTTTTTGCTAGATGATGCAGTTTGTTTTGCAGAACCTACTTTTATTTTGGTTCTCTTTCTGGAAACGGAAAGATACTAAAATTAATGGTAAAATGTCATGCTTACTATTCCCTAGATAGCCTGGGCTGCAATTACCATGGAAACTCCTAGGTAATTTCTTTCACCATCCTCTACTACCAGAGTCTTAGATTTCCTTTCAGTCATGTGAAGACTGAAAAGTAAATGAGGAAGGACAAACTGGGTATTCCTATCCTGCAAGATTTTGCTGCTGGGGAATTGATGGTCTCTGACTTTTTTTGCTCTGAACATTTTTGTTATCTAGCAATTCTCATTAAGTTCATCTGAATCTGAAATGTAACCTTTCTGATTTTATTCATCTTTGTGACTTTATTTGCTATAGCTTAATCAGTGTACCTTCTGTCCTTTTTAATTGACGCTTTCAGATATGAGCTCATCACAGAGCAGAGAGCTATCTTTGCATCTGTAATTAGTCTTTAGAAACCCTTAGTTTTCTTTCTTATCAGGGTCATTTGTAATTATAATGTCAGACTTGTATTTTTAGAATGGGGCATGGGTGTTTATCACGTTTAGCCATGATTATTATTCTTACCACTTAACTGGTTTCCTTGTCTCTGAAAGCTTCTTTCTCTCTAGTTCATTTTATAAATATGTCAAATTTCTATTGTTTTGAACTAAATTCTAAAGGATACCATAACACTTTATAACCTTCACTGTCATCACTTATATTAGATAGGGTGGCTGTAACATAGTACCACAAATTGGATGGCTTAAGCAACAGAAATTTATGTACTCACAGTTATAAAGACTAGAAGTCCAAAATCAAATTGTCAGTAGAGTTGGTTGATATTTTAGGAGGTTATGAAGAAAAATCTGTTCCATCGCTCTCTCCTAGTTTCTGGTGGTATGCTAGCAACTTTTGCTGTTCCTATGCTTGTAGAAGTATAACTGCAATCCATTTACCCATAGTGTTCTCTCTGTGTGCATGTCTATCTACAAATTTCCCCTTCTTTTTAAGATACAAGTCATATTGCATTAGGGACCCATCCCACCTAATTACAACTGTAATGTCCCTATTCTCATAAAAGGTCACATTCTGAAAGTACTGGGGAAGAAGACTTCAACATGCGAATGTTTATTTAACTCATAGCATCATGTTCCTTGACACTGCAAAACTATCTATGTCCTTCCATTTTTCTGTAAGATAAAGTGAACTCTACCTCACCTCTAAGGTCTGTCACTGTCTGGCACTAAAAAATATGATCTACTGCTTCCCACAATAATGTCCTTCTCAAATACTGATCTGTTTACCAATGACAAAGCATGTTATCTGCATTCTACTGCTTCTGTGTTCTTCAGTTTTCCTCCTGGTTATTTTCATCATCAGGATCTCCTCTTCCTCAAGTCTCTTGTAGAGTTTCAGAATCACAGGACTGTTTCCATATTTAAATATGCTCCATATATTAGTAATAATCTCTTGGTGTACACTCCTCTGTATCTTGAGCATTCACAAGATAGGGGCCAAACCTCTCATGTCTTTCTAATTCTCACAGGGCCTGCCATAGTGTCTGAAATATAGTAGATATTCATATACCGTTTTCTTAAAAAGTTTGATAATCAGAAAGAATAAAAAGTGGAAGATTGTATTGTACTGAATTAACCAATGTATTGAATCAACTTATCATTGTATTGTATTGAATTAACCAATGAATTTCCTGATCTACCATAAAATATTTTTAAAATTTTAATACTTAATATTAAAATAAAGACTAGAAGCCTTATTAATCATGACAGTCATTTATGTTCTTATTTATTAAATAGTATGTCCCAGAATCTAGGTAAACATGAATAAAACATATCTTCAAGAAGTTTATAAGCTGAGGAAATAGTCAAAACATGAGAAATTTTGCAGAATTGAGGGAAAATGAATTCCAACATTGTTTTTATTAATACTGAATGTGTTGAACAAGTATTTTAATAGAAAGTAAAATAAGAGGAAATTACTGTAACTTAAAAAAACTGGTCTTGACATTCAGAATGGTATTATGAAGAGCTCAAAGTTTGGACCCTCTCTATAACTATTTAGCTACTTAACTGGAGATAGTGGTCTATATATATGTGATTTCTGCACATTCTCCTAATGGCATACACCAAATGGAGAATGATTTATTCAAGAAAAACTGTTCAATCTTAATCAGAATAGCAAGAGTTGTAGCATTTGAGCCATACCTGCTCCCACCTCCCCCACCCCCAGCTCCATATTCTGTGTGATTATGGCAAAGATATACCTCTCTCCCTAGATTCCCCATCATGAGTATGGTCTAAACCCAGCAAGAGTGAGCCAACCAGGATCTTTCAGCAACCCTTGCCCCCAGCTTGTGTGGCAGGAGCTGTTAGAAGCAGGCATGGTAGAGATTGAGGATCCCTCTGTCACTGAACACATACTAAATAGGACAGAAGTTCTATGTAAGATATGGTTGGCAGAGAATACTGGACCTGATAGTTCCCAACTGAGTCTACTCATAGGGTGTTTGTTCCGTGCCAGGGGAGGCAAGCCAAAACAACAACAAAAAACCTAGAGGCTATCATCCTCATCTAGCACCCTGCTTCTAGAGTAGGAATAGCCTTCCAGAAGTAGGATGATAACATGATAGTCTTCCTGTCTGGTGCAGTAGTGTACAGTTTCTGCCACATGTCAGACAGAGGCCATAACAAAAGAGAACTTCATAGTTCTCCCTAAGGAGACCACCTTTGGAAATATTTTTTATGGGTATTTTGGAAAACAGTGGAAATTTTTTGGTTAGTAATTCAGAAAGTGTGAAAAGTTATACGACCTAAAAGTTTAAGAGAGAAAATCAGGATTCAAAGGCAACTAAGAAGAATTATCCTAGGGTTCTGGGAAATTACAAAGAATGTAAAATATACATTGTGTGAATATCAGAAGCAGAAGAAATAGAGAAAGGAACAGAAGAAATATTTGAAGCAATGATGACTGAGAATTTCCAGATTAATGTCAGATACCAAACTACAGATCTAGAAAATCAAGAGAACAACAAGCATGATATATGCAAAAAAAAAAAAAAATACACCTAGGCATGCTGTATTCAAACTGCAAAAGTTATAATTACATATTTTTAAAGCTTTGAAAAAAGTGAAAATGAAAATAAAAGTGCATGTAAAGGAGCAAGGGTAAGAATCATATCAGATTTGTCTTTAGGAACTGTGCAAAGACCTGTACTCTGAAAACTATGGAGCACTTATGAAAGGAATTGAGGAAGACACAGAGAAATGGAAAAATACTCCATGCTCATGGACTGGAAGAACAAATATTGCTAAAATCTATTCTTCCCAGAGCAATCTACACATTCAATGCAATACCATCAACATTTTTCATAGAGCTGGAACAAATAATCCTAAAATTTGTATGGAACCAAATAGACAGAGGAATGTTGAAAAAGAAAACCAAAGCTGGTGGCATCACAATTCTGGACTTTAAGCTTTATTACAATGCTATAATCATCAAAACAGTATCGTACTGGCACAAAAACAGACACATAGATCAATGGAACAGAATAGAGAACCCAGAAACAAACCCTCAACTCTATGGTCAACTAATCTTCAACAAAGCAGGAAAGATTATCTTCAACAGTGCAGGAAAGAATATCCAATGGAAAAACAACAGTTTCTTCAACATATGGTGTTGGGAAAATTGGACAGCCACATGTAGAAGAATGAAACCAGACCATTTTCTTACACCATACACAAAAATAAACTCAATGGATAAAAGACCTAAATGTGAGACAGGAATCCATCCAAATCCTAGAGAACACAAGCAGAAACCTCTTTGACCTCGGCTGCAGCAACTTCTTGCTAGAAATGTCTCCAAAGGCAAGGGAAAAAAGAAAAATGAACTATTGAGATTTCATCAAGATAAAAAGCTTTTGCACAGCAAAGGAAACAGTCAACAAAACCAAAAGACAACCTACAAAATGGAAGAAGATATTTGTAAATATCTTATCAGATAAAGGGCTAATATCCAAGATCTATAAAGAACTTATCAAACTCAACACCCAAAAAAACAAATAATCCAGTCAAGAAATGGGCACAAGACATAAACAGACATTTCTCCAAAGAAGACATACAAATGGCCAGCAGACACATGGAAAAATGTTCAACATTATTCAGCATCAGGGAAATACAAATCAAAACCACAATGAGATACCAACTCACACCAGTCAGAATGGCTAAGTTGGTGAGGATGTGCAGAAAGGGAACCCTCTTACACCGTTGGTGGGAATGCAAGCTGGTGCAGCCACTCTGGAAAACAGTATGGAGGTTCCTCAAAAAGTTAAAAATAGAGCTACTCTAGGGGCACCTTGGTGGCACAGCGGTTGAGCATCTGCCTTCGGCTCAGGGCGTGATCCCGGTGTTATGGGATAGAGCCCCACATCAGGCTCCTCTGCTGTGAGCCTGCTTCTTCCTCTCCCACTCCCCCTGCTTGTGTTCCCTCTCTCACTGGCTGTCTCTGTCTCTGTTGAATAAATAAATAAAATCTTAAAAAAAAAAATAGAGCTACTCTATGACCCAGCAATTGAACTAGTAGGTATCTACCAAAGCATATAAACATAGTGATCTGAATGTGCACCTGCCCTCCAGTGTTTATAGCAACAATGTCCACAATGCCAAACTGTGGAAACAGCCCAGATGTTCGTCAACAAATGAGTAGATAAAGAAGATGTGGTCTATATATACAATGGAATATTACTCAGCCATCAAAAAACCGAAACCTTGCCATTTGCAATAACACGGATGGAACTAGAGCCTTTTATTCTAAGCTAAATAAGTCAATCAGAGAAAGACAATTATTGTATGATTTCACTCATATGTGGAATTTAAGAACGATCTTAGGGAAGGGAGGAAAAATAAACCATAAAAGACTCGTATCTCTAGGAAACAAACTGAGGATTGCTAGAGGGAGGTGGGTGGGGGGATGGGATAACTGGGCAATGGGCATTAAGGAGGGCAAGTGACGTAGGGAGCACTGGGTGTTGTATGCAACTCATGAATAACCAAACTCTACCTCTGAAACTAATGATACACTATGTGTTAATTAATTGAATTTAAATAAAATAAGTAAAATAAAAAGAAACTGCAAGAAAGAGGAGGTTGGAATGAAATATATAGTGTTGAAAAAAAGTGAAACCCACAAACCCAATGTTCCGTCCAGTGAAAGTATCTTTCAAAAGTGAAAAAAATGACTTCCTCGAAGAAACAAAATTTGAAGAAATTTGTTTCTTGTGTTTTATTTGTTTCTTCAGAAACAAGAAAGTGGTATAGGGTAGGAATTTCTATGCACTAACAACAAACTATCAGAAACAGAAATTTAAAAAAAGTAATTCCATGTATGATTACATCATAAAGAATAAGATACTAGGAATATATTTAACCAAGGAGGTAAAAGATCTCTACACTGAAAATGTTAAGACATTGGCAAAAGAAATCAAAGACACAATAAGTAGAAAAATATCCTGTGTGAACATGGAATTGGAACAACTAAGATTGTTAAAATCGATTTAACTGAAAGCAATTTGTGGTTCAGTACAATCACTAATCAGACTTCAAATGACATTTTTCACAGAAATAGAACAAACAACCTTAAAATTTCTATGGAACAACAAAAGACCATGAATAGTCAAAGCAGTCCTAAGAAAGAAGAACAAAGCTAGAAGCAGGACGCTTCCTGATATCAAACTGTATTACAAAACTATAGGGGCGCCTGGGTGGCTCCGTCGTTAAGGGTCTGCCTTCGGCCCAGGGCGTGATCCCAGAGTCCTGGGACCCAGCCCCACATGGAGCTCCTCTGCTGGGAGCCTGCTTCTTCCTCTCCCACTCCCCCTGCCTGTGTTCCCTCTCTTGCTGGCTGTCTCTCTGTCACATAAATAAATAAAATCTTTAAAAAAAAAAAGATTTCATTAAAAAAAAAAAAGATATTAATCACTCCCAACTTGATCTATAGATTCAATGTTATCCCAGTCAAACTCTAGCAAGATCAGTGGGAGGAAGGGAGGGATTATATATCAGGTAACGGGGATTTTTAGGGCAGGGAAACTATTCTGTATGATATTATAATCATATATATCTGTCATTATTTGCAAACCCTATGGAATGTGTAATAGAAAGTGAATTCTAATGTTAATGATGGACTTTAGTTGATAATGACCTGTCAATATTGGTTCACTGACATAACAAATGTACCACAATGATGCAGGATGTTAAAGGCAGGGAGGCTATATGTTTTGGGGGAGGAAATATATGGAAATTCTCTGTGCTTTCTGCTCAGTTTTGCTGGAAACCTAAAAATTCTTTACAAACTAAAATCTATTAATTTTTTAAAAAGAAAAATAACTACTAAGCTGCTAAAGTTAGATCTTCAAGCTAAAAAGCAAATAATCCCAGACAGTAATTCAAATCCACATTAAAAAAAAAAAAATCAAAGAGCACAAAAAAAGATAATCAGTTAGGTAATTATAAAAAGCACTATAATTGCATATTTATTCCTTTTCTTCTCTTTCTCTGATTTAAAAATAAACTGCATAGCACAGCATGTATATAATTGTATTGTTGAGCCTATAACAAATAGAAATGTTTGAGTGTAATAGCACAATAGCACAGAAAATTTGGGTGGTAATGAAGGAGTATTACAGTAAAAAAATGATATCAGAGGGTAACTAAAATTCACAAAAAGAAGAACCAGAATGGTAAAAAGAAGTTTAATATTACAAACTCCAAATATATATACTGGTCTTTTACTCTCAGCATCTTTTTTTTTCTCAGCATCTTTATAAATGTGTACAAAGTATTATTTTAAAAATGTATTATTTGGTTTGTAATATAGAAAGATATCACATGTATAACAATAATTGCAAAATAATAAGAAAGATGGTAAACAGGAAAAACACTCCTAGGTTTCTTCTTTTCTCTGCTACTCACATCAAACATTTCTGTACAGATGTGTGGTGTTTTTTTCCCCTTGACAGATCAACACTCTGATACCAATTGGGTGTACCTACAATTTAACTCAATCTTGACAACTACCTGAAGATAGTATAAGACCCCACAGTTTGAGGGCTCAATTCCGTGAATCAGCCCCCACTTCAGATGCCAATCTCAAATCCAGGTTGGTGATTGAACTCAATCTCGAGCTTTTCTCCCCTTCCCAGAGGTTGTGGGTGGGATGAAAATATCAACCTTCTAATCATATGGTTGGTACTATGGCAACCAGCCCCCATCCTAAAGGGCTTTCAGAAAGTCATCTTATTAATATAAACTCAGACGTGGTTGAAAGGGGCTTGTTATGAATAACAAAAGCTCTTATCACTTAGCAAATTACAAGAATTTTAGGACCTCTGTCAGAGAAACAGGGACAAAGAATAAATATATATTTATTATAAGTCACAATATCATAGAAAGAACTGAGTTATATAGGAGTATAATTTTTTTATCTCATTGGAATTTCGTTAGAATTAAAATGCTATAATAGAAAGTACACACTTAATATAAGGAATGGAGGGAAAAGCAGAAGACAAAACAGATATGAGATATATAAAAACAAAAGCAAAATGTTGGATATAAATCCCACTATATCAAGTATATTATTAAACATAAATCGGTTAACCAATCTAATCAAAAGACAGAGATAGTGAAATTGGAATAAAACAGTTTAGATTCAAAGATTATGGAAATTGAAAGTAGGACAGAAAAAGGTGTATCACATTAACAACCATCTTTATAGCCTAGCTATAATAATATCATGCAAAATAGTTTAAGCTAACATTTTTACTACCCAAAGGATATTTTATCATAAGTTTATAACACTTCAGGAAGAAATAATATTTATAAAAAATATGTGCACCTAACAAGAGAAACACATGAAGCAAAGCTGACAGATTGAATGAAGAAATAGACAATTCAAAAGAGTAGTTGGAGACATTGTACCACACTTTCAGTATTGGCTAGGACAGGCAGAAGGAGCATGAGGATATAGAAGTATTGAACAACACTATAAATTAACCAAACCTAACAAGAATATGTAGAACCACCCTACAAGAACAGAATACACATTCAAGCACACATGGAACATTTACACAATAGGTCAAATGCTAAGCCATAAACAAGCTTCAATCAATTTGAATGCAATAGAATGAAGATTTAAAAGACTAAAAAGGAAATTTGGAAAAATTATAAATATATGAAAATTAAACATTCCCATATAGTCAAAACATCAAGAGAAGAAGTTACAACGGAAATTAGAAAATACTTGGAAAAGAATTAAAAATACAATATACCAAAACCTGTGGAGGCCAGCTAAAGTGGTGTTTAGAAGAAAATTATAGCTATCCATGCCTATATTAAAAGGATAAAGATCTCAAATGATATAACTTCCATCTTAAAAAACCCAAGAAGGAAGACAAATTAAGCCCAAAGAAAGCAGAAGGAAGGGAATTATAGAACAGAAAAAAAATAAGGAAAATCAATGAAAACAATTGATTCTTTGAAAAGATCCACAAAATTATAAAATCATTAATTTGACTGACAAAGAAAATAAGGAAGTTCAAATTACTAAAATCAGAAATAAAAGAGAGGACATCAGTACTGAGCTTACAGAAATAAAAAGGAATTTAAAGTAAACCATGAACAACTTTATACTTATGGATTGATAAATTAAATGGGCAAATTCCTAGAAGGAAACAAAATACCACACTAACTCATTAAGAAATTTTAGAACAGGCTTATAAATATTAAAGACATTAAATTGGTAATTCAAAAGCTTTCTTAGAAATAAAAGCCCAGGATTGGCTTTACCAATAAACTCTATCAAACATTTAAGGAAGAATTAATACCAGTCTTTCATATGTAATTCTAAAAAATTGAAAAGGAGTCAATACTTCCTAACTCATCCTATGTGGCCAATATTACCAAAATATAAAAATGCATATTTATGCTACAATTTCCAAAAACACTAGAAAACTAGACCTAGCAACACATAAAAACATTATACACCAAACCCTGTGGTGTGTATCACTGGAATGAAAAGATAGCTTAACATAAAAAAAGAAATCAATTAATGTAAAATCCTATGTTATTAAAGTAACTTGAATGTGATTATCTCAGTAATGCAGAAAAAATCTTTTGGCAAAATATAACACAATTTCATAATGAAAATACTCAACAGACTAGAAAGAAGGCAACTCCCTCAATCTGATAAAGAGCAGCTTTGAAAAACCCACAGCAGGCAACATTCTTAAAAATTAAAGATTAAAGCCTTTCTTGAAAAGTTCTGACATGTGAGTACTTGTTTTTGCCACTTCTATTCATCTGTGACAGAAAGTTCTAGTAGCACAATTGGGCAAGAAAATGGAACAACAGGCATCCATATTGGAAGAAACAAACAAAACTATATTTATTTGTAAATGACATGGTCTTCTATGTAGAAGATTCTATAAAATCCACACACAAAAAAAATAGAGCTAATAAAAGTTAAAAAGAGTTGCAACTACAACAACAGCATAAAATGAGTCGTATTTTCATAAACTAGCAATAGTTTTTTAAAGAAATCAAGCAAACAATTCCTTTTGCAATAGCATTGAAAATAATAAAACAAATTTTAGAATAAATTTAACAAAAGCAGAACAGAACATGTACAGTGAAAACTACAATATTGTTGTAGGAAATTAAAGACCTAAATAATTAGAAAGACATTCCATTTTCACTGACTGTAAGACAGTGTTATTAAGAGAATTATACTTTACAAATGGATCTATAGATTACATGTAATTCCTCTTAACACCACAAATGACTTTCTTGCAAAAACTGATGAGCAACTGGTTCTGATATTTATATAGAATTTCTAAGGACTGAAGTTATCAAATCCAATTTTGAAATAGAGGAATAAAGTTAAAAGACTCACACTTGCAGATTTCAATACTTACTTCAAAGCTATAGTAACCAGGAAGTGTGATGGGGCCATAAAGAAAGACATAAACAAAAGAATGTAAATAAGATTCCAGAAATAAACCCTTACATTTGTGGCCAATTGATTTTCAACAAATATGCTAAGAGAATCGAGTAAGAAAAGTAGTCTTTTCAACAACTTGCTGTGGGACAACTGGATGTATCCAGACAAAATAATCAAGTATCACTTCATCACACCAAAAACAATAATTAGCTTAAAATGAATTATATGTCTAAATATATGAGCTAAAACTGTAAAAGTCTTAGAATAGAACACTGAAGTAAGTCTTCATGAAATTTGGTTAGGCAATGGTTTCTTATGATAGGAAACAAAAACTCATATAACAAAAAATACATAAATTAATAAAATTAATAAATTTAGTGCTACATATTGTACCACTAAGAAAAGTGAAAAGACAGCACACAGAGTGAGACAAAAGATTTCAAACCATGTCTGTTAAAGAAATTGTATCCAGAATGTATAAAAACTTACATCTCATAATAAAAAGAAAAATGACCCAACTGAAAAATGGGTGAAGCATTTGAATAAATGTTTCTCCAGTCATGATATGCAATTGTCCAATCAGCATATGAAAACACATTTAACATTATTAGCGAAATTAAAGTCAAACCCCAAGGAGATACAATTCACCCCTACTAGGATTGCTGTAATCAAAAAGATACTATCTAGTGCTGAATGTGAAGCTAGGAAGAAATTGGAATGTTCATGCATTGCTGGTGGGAATGTAAAATAGTATAGTCACATGGAAAGTCCCTAAAAATGTTAAACACTAAGTTGCTTTATGAATTAGCAAGGCATATTCATTATTCAATAGTCAAACTGTATAATCTGCCATTATATTAATGGCCTAAAAAAGAAAATATACAGTGCTATCAATTGTTGCAGAAACCTTACTTGACAAAATCCAACACTCACTCATGACAAGACTGTCAACAATTTAAGAATAAGTGGAAAGAATCTACCCATCTTGAGAGAGAACATCTACAAAACCACTGCTAACATCATATTAACAGTGGTGGAATAAATGTTTTCCCCCTATTTATGAACAAAGGCAAGAATACCCATTCTCATTCTTACTCAAGACAGTACTAGACGGTAAATGTCATACACAGTGGAAATGAAAAAATAAAACTATACCTATTTGCCAATGACATAACTAAAAAATCAAAATGAATCTTCAGAAAACTCCTAGAAATAATGTATGAGTTTAGCAAGATTATGGGATACAAGATCAATACAGACAAATGCATATGCATTTCCACATACTAAGAGTAAACATGAGGAAACAAAAATTTAAAGACACAGTACATTCAAAATCTTCACAAAGAAAAGTAAATATTTTGGTAAAAATTTAACAAAATATACAGGATCTGTATGCTGGGAATCAGAAAATGTTGCTGATACAAATCAAAGAAGATTTAAATATATGGAAAGAAATAATGTGTTTAAGGATTCATGGACTGCATGATTATGGAAGACTCATCCTTGAAAAGAGGTCAGTTCCCATCTAAGTTGACCTATAGATTGACTGTGATATTCATCAAAATACTAGCAATTTTTTATAGACATAGATGAGAATATTGTAAAACAAAGGCTGTGGTGCCAGACTATCCCTATGACTGGGGTACAAAGAGGTCTTCTGTAATTAGACTATTTAATATTCCAGGCCAGAGGAACTGAGATTTTCATGGTCTTTGAGAGAACTGAGTTTAAGGAATTGTGAAAGATGAAATGCGATGGGGTCACTTATTCCAGGGGGTTTGAAATGGAGCCCGGAAGCCATCTAGGAGGTGGGCCTTTATGCACATCCCCACTGGAAGAACCATGAACTTTTGAACTCAGCCAAACCACAGATGCTTCAAGGACAATGCCTGAAAATCCTGCAACTTGCTATAGTAACACTTTTTCATAGTGATAGCCCTAGAAACCAATTATGTGTAGCCAAGATTAGTTTTTTGCTGCCAACACCAATCAAAATTTCGTGTAAGCAACATATACAAGTGTTTCCTTTTGTCTTTAAAAACCCCAAATGGATGCTTTTGTTTCATTTCAGTTCTACCTCTTCTCAGTCAAGATGGATTCAAGAGCCCTTCTGTCCTGTAAACTCAATGAGGGAAGGACTCATAGTCTCTCTTCGGGGCTTTAGGCTCAACATTTTGCATGGTGTTTGGAATGGAACAATAGATCAATGTGTATTTTATTTATTTATAATTTTTAAAAGAGTTATTTATTTATTTAAGAGAAAGAGAGCATGGGCGGGGGAAGGGACAGATGGAGAGGGTGAGAGAGAACCTCAAGCGGACTTCCCACTGAGTGCAGAGCCTGTTGTCCCAGGGCTCGATCTCATGACTCTGAGAGTCCAAATTAAGAGTCGGCCACTTAACTGACTCAGTCACCTGGGTGTACCTCAATATGTATTTTAAATGAATTATGAATGCACACATACATTAAATAGAATCACCAGGCTTAGTGGATATTGATTTTGTGTGTCAAAGAGAAAGGCAAGACGTAAAACAAAGCTGATGAGGCCCTGGTGTCCGTGCCCTGTGAGTTATGAGACAATCACAGCTCAGCTGTTTGCAGCGCCTTTGGGCATAGCTGGAATAAGGTGCAAGTTACTCTAACTATGCTCTTGCTGCCTCTGTTATTGCTACTTGGAAACACTCAGAGTCAGAGAAATTGAGAAACGTGCTTATTTTTTCTGAGGGAGAACATGAGATACGATGTCCCAAATTCAAATCAACAATGAGTGCTTTGAGGTTGGATGATTAAACGGAATAACAATATCCCTGGCAAACACGATTTGAGGTAAGATTATAGAAGCGTGTGAGAAATGGAAAGTATTAAAATTGTGTTCATTTTTGGTATTTCATCCCTAACCCTTTCTGAAGATGCATTATTATGCCAACAAGCTAAGAATAATGATGGTGACATTTACTGAACAAGTACAAACAGTATAACTTTCCACTTTAATGCACCATATTTCTCAAGTTTATCTGGAACTCAGAAATTTTTTATGTCCAAATTCATAGTGTTTTTTTTCCCCACTTCTTTCTGAAATAACAAATACTTTTGGCATCTGCTTAAAGTTGGAAGGTCTAGGAGGTTTTCTGGTAGTGAACAGACGTGACATCATTTTAGTCAGCTGTAGATGAGCTGTTTTTATACTGATTATATTTACAGGGGCTTGTTTTATACCTACACAGATTTCTTATAGCAATTTGCTTTCCAAGAATTAAATTGCAGGCTAAAAGTTTAAGGTATATTTCAGTTTTCTTTCATCAGGACAATTCAACTGAGCTTAATTAGGGAGTTAGCTAGCATATTTGTACTTGAAATTACTTTCTAAACATATTGACCGTGAAAATCCTATAGTTAAGATTCTTTGGGGAGCTACTTGTGTTTAAGTTAAGGTATATACTATGCGTACTCAACTATAATATTATCCATTTGTCAATTAACTGTTGGTTGTTGTGGCTTTCTCAAATGTTCTCTTGGCTAGTCTGCACATTTCCCTGAATTCTCATTCTGTATATTTCTGGTTAGGGTGGGCAGCAAAGAATGTCCTTATGCAAAATTTGAGGGGCAGAGATAAAGCAACAACTTCTGTGTAGCTCCCACATATGTTCACTTCCCTGCTGGCTGACCTTGCTGGCCTGAATTAGCGACCAGGCTTGTGACTGACGTCTGGCCCTGAATCCTTTAACATCTTTGGTTCCTTGGCCAGATGTGTACACTTAGCTCCATAACAAAGAGCCTGGACTTCTGTAAGCCCCCCTACCATTAAGATCATACACAATAAGAACTGAGAGGGAAAAGCAACTGTAACTATAATAACAAAATGGTACATAAGTATGTTAAATTATGTTAAGTGTTATAGAGAAAATTGAAACATTGATCAGTGTTATGAGGATAGGAAGTGCTGAAAGGGGGAAGATGCACATTTCAATTTCAAACAAAAAAGGTCAGTGTGGGTCCCCTGGAGATGACATTAAAACAAAAACTTGAAAAAAAAGTGAGAGGATTAACAGTGTCGATGAAGAACAGCCATGCCAAGGCCTTACAGCGAGTTCATGACTGATATGGCTGAGCTATGGCAAGGAAGCCAGAATGATTGGAATGAAGGGAGAAAGGGAGAAGGTGAGAAAGGAAGTCAGAGATTTAATGGGGAAGCACCAGGAAGAGTATTACTTGAGGACTAGGTATCTTCTACTAGGGATTGGGCTTATAGTGGAGTGAGGTGGGAAACATCTTTGGGTAAGAACTGAGGATTGACATGGTCAGACCAAAACATTTTTAGAAATTCATCCCTTGGGGCGCCTGGGTGGCACAGCGGTTAAGCGTCTGCCTTCGGCTCAGGGCGTGATCCCGGCGTTCTGGGATCGAGCCCCACATCAGGCTCCTCCGCTATAAGCCTGCTTCTTCCTCTCCCACTCCCCCTGCTTGTGTTCCCTCTCTCGCTGGCTGTCTCTATCTCTGTCGAATAAATAAATAAAATCTTAAAAAAAAAAAAGAAATTCATCCCACCTGCTGCAGGAAAAATTGACATTACTGGCTAAAATCAGCTAAAGACCAGTTAGAGGCATATAGTACCTATGTGAACCTTCTGATAGTTCCTGATGAGGGGAAATAGCAGAGGAGGTGGTGGGAAGAAGAAGTTAGTATATGGATGTACTTTACAGTAGAGCTAACAACATTCGCTAGTGGATTAGATGTGAAGTTGACTAAGAGAGTCAAGTCATGGATGACCCCATAGCTTTAACCCTGTGAATCAGGAAGAACTGAGTTGCTACCCCTGGAGATGAGGAAGGCTCTGAGTGTAACCCATTTTGGCAGTAATATCAGGGGTTTATTTTTTGATGGGTTGAATTGAAAATGCTATTAGATATCCAAAGTAAAGTTTCTAATAGGAGTGGAATATGATTTTTCAAAGGGTACTAGTGAGTTTGAATAGCTGCCTGTTGGAGAATCAGAATACAAAGAGGTTCTGAGAACTCTGATAAAAAGCCTTTTAGATTTTGTTTAAGGAAAAGTGTCTATAAGTTGCCTGGTCAAAGCATTCTCTGGCAAATACAGGTAAGTAATACCTGTTATTAATTCATGAAGTTTTTCCATAGAACAATTTGGCAAGTGATGATAACTGATACTATATATATAAAATAAGCCAAGAAAATTTAGGAAAATCTATATTTACATAATTAATACTGAACCATTATATGTTGGAAAGCATTATTTAAAGAATTCATAAGCCCTGATGTATCAAAGGTGTTTTCATGATTAAACAAAACTTTTCAAGAATGTATCTATTGAGTGTAGAAAAGTATCCCTGTGTCTTATAGTAATGTTTTCTTAGTAGACCCATGTGGTATAGGATCAGATTTGGTGATATCTCGCTATCATTTTCCTTTTTCTCTCCTCCTAAATCATACATAATTAATACAGGGAAAAGCTTATTCAGTCATTAAACCAATAATGATTGCTAGGCCTCGCTCTAGAGGCTGATGTTGGACAAGGAACAGAGAATAGCCGTGTGACTAGGAGTTTACACACCAGTGAGAAGAGATTGATAATAAACACATAAGCTAGTAATAAAATAGACTGTGATATTTGCTGTAAAATAAAATAAAATGGATAACAAGGTAGAGATTAACCAAAGAGATATGCCAATTTATGTAGTGAATACCACGGATATCCTAGTTCTATAAAGACAAAAAAATTGTCATGAAGGGTAACAAGTAGTCCTCCAGAAGCAATATGGTCATTGCCCAAATGGGATAAAAGGATGGAAAAAGGCATGGTTCCCTCAGCCAGACTTTCCTGAGTTCTCCTGACATGAACAACTGTTTATTTTTAGAAGCTGTAGGTTTAGAGAAAGATTGAGCAGATAGTACAGAAAATTTCCACACACTCCCTCTGCACACAGTTTATCTTCCTATTAGCCACTTGTAATATATTAGTGGAATACATTGTTATAATTAATGAACCAATATATTATTATTAACTAAAATCCATAGTTTACGCTAAGGTCTGACATTTTGTGTTGTACAGGTCTGTGGGTTTTGACAAATGCATAATATCGTATATGTATCATTACATCGTCATACAGAATAGTTTCAGCACTCTAAAAATCAACTGTTTCACCTGTTGATTCCCAGCCACCTCCAAAAATCCCCGGCAAGCATTGATCTTTTATTGTCTCTATGGTTTTGCCTTTTCCAGAATATTATATAGTTGAAATTAGAATGCAGCTTTTTATGATTGGCTTCTTTCACTTAGTAATATGCATTTAACATTCCCCATGTCTTTTTGTAAATTGATGTCTCATTTCTTTTTATTGCCAAATATTCCGTTGTATGAATGTACCATGATCTGTTTACCAACTTACCTAGAAGGCATCTTGGTTGCTTCTAGTTTGTGATGATTGTGCATAAGCTGCCATAAACATTTTTGTGCAGTTCTTTGTTAATTATATGTTTTCAAATCAGCTGGGTAATGCTATAGGAATAGGACTGCTTGATCATATGGTAACACTATACTTAGACTTCAAAACAGTCTTCCAAAGTGGCTGTACCATTGTACATTCCCACTGGCAATGAATGAAAGTTCCTGGTGCTCTATCTACATCCTCACCAGAATGTTTTATTGTCAGGTGTTTTTAAAATTTTATCTCTTCTCATAGATGTGTAGTGGTGTCTCATTTTGCATTTAATTTGCATTCCCTGTTTTAAGGCTCTGAATTCTGTTCCACGGATCTATGTGTCTATTCTTGCACCACTATCATCTGCAACTTTATAGTAAAATCATGAAGTCAGATAGTGTGAGTTGCCCAATTTTTCTTTAGTGTTGTTTTGGCTATTGTGGGTCTTTTGTAAAGTTAGGCAGACTTACATGATTTCAATTTATTTTTGAATGGAATTGAAAATGAGATAATCTGAGTAGTAGATGTTTAAAATGGAATTTAAAACACCATTAAATAATTATGAGATATGGTCCTATGTTGATGTAAGTAATTTTTATGTTTTGTCCAGAGGTGTAGATATTTTGCAAACTTTTCCTAAATCCTATTTCAGAATTATATAGTTAATGCATCAGGGAAATACTAAACATTTCTGTGAAACTACCAGTTTCTAGTCTTATTGATAGTTATGGAGGACACCTATTCAGGGTCTAGATCAATTAAATTTTTATTAGTTAATTTTGTTTGTGTTTTATTAGTTTTATTTAAAATTTTCATCAATTTTTTAAATTAGGTGTTGATGGTTATGGAAGGCACCTAATCATGACCTATACTAATTAACAAAAATTAACTTTATGAATTGTTCTTTCTCCAAAATTTAAAAGTACGATTTTATACACAATTGAGTGTAGTTTTTCCCAAAGACAAGGCATTTCTCTGACAACTTAGTCATTTCTAGCCCTTCACTCCTTGAAATTGCAGAGATTTATTTTATTGGTTTTGCACTTTGTCTCTTCTTATTGACTTTGACCTTGTAATATATTTTCCGCTTCACTAAAAGTATAATAATGATATCTGCCTAATTGAAATGGAAATCTCCTCAGAACTCCCTGTGATTGAATTTATTGTGAATCATAAACAAGGATTCTTTAAGATATACAAACTTTGCATGTTGGTTCATAGCTAAATGCTGAGGCTGTTGTGGGTTGCTTATTTGTCAAATAAACTCAGTTATATAAAACCTTCTGGGGAAACATCAGTGGTCTCTAAATCAATAATCTCAAAAGGAGAAAAAATAAGAAAGAAAAAATGAATAGAGAAAAACATAGAACTTTTAAACCTGTACATTGAACCAAAATAAATATATATCTGGGGGTAACAAATAGCAGGTACCTCTCCATTAGCTACAATGTTTCAGGTAAAGTAAATATGCTCTTTATCTTGAATCTTTAATGTCTGGAGAGCAGTTTAGGGTTATTAGACTGACATTTTCTGCTACAGGAATTCCAGGAATATTTGTAACATTGTTGAAGTCCTCTTAGAGATCATCCTTATCATTCTTACAATGTTATTGCTATAAAAGCTAATGTGGCTTACATCATAGTTTATAATGCAGTATGAGTTTAGGACATGAGAGGATACTTGCAAATATTTTTACAGATCTGCCCTTTATACACTTGCTTAAAGACTATTTACTAGAAACTTAATGGTGCATAAAAACCATGCAGTAAAGCATGGTTCCCTACCTAAATAATCTATAATCTAATTTAGAATCTTGAGTGTTTGATAAATTAGTAAGAGTATGGATAGAGCAAACTAAAAAGCTCCAAAATAAAATCAACGCAATCAGATGGCACTAAGAAAACTCTTTGAATTGAAGATGCGTGATTTCAGTATGTTATTCCTGCCTCTTAGTTCTAAAAGAAAAAAAATTGAGAAAAGCATTATAAAATTTTGAATTAATATTTTTAAACATTAGCTGGATGAATTTTACCAAAACGTTTTTCTACTTACTCACTGCAAAATGGAATGAATAAATAGACCAAAATGTATCAATTAGGATTATTTTGCCATTTTAATCACCACCACCTTAGTTCATGTTTTTCATATGTCTATTTGTATTTGTTTTGAAAGTTTATCATAAAAGAGGCAATCATGAAGTTTTGAATATTCCACTTATTTTGTGTAAGTTCACATGCTTTTTTGTCATCACTCATTTTTCAGTCCTTTGATAGTAGTTCTCTGTTTATATGGATTCAGTTCTCACCAGTTTCAAGCAGTTTCTTCAAGGTCACATGATTACTGTATATCCCATGCTTTTCTGGTTGAGAAAGTTTGTAGTTTCCTTGATGTGTATGTATGATTATTTGGGTTGCACATATTTTTGTTTTTAATAAACTTGGTTTTTTAGAACAGTTTCAGACTTAGAAAAAGTTAAAATACAGAATGGAGTTCCCACGGCATCCCCTGTTATTAACAGCATATTAGCATGGTGCACTTATTAGAATTAATAAACTAATATCGATACATTAGTATTAAGTAGAGTCTATAGTTGTTTAGATTTCCTTAGTGTTAACCTAATGCCCTGTTCTGTTCCGTGATGCTCTCCAGGATACCAGAGGGCATACATTCATCCTGTCTCTTAAGCTCCTCTTGGCTGGGACAGTTTCACAGACATTCTTTGTCTTTGATGACCTTGAAGTTTGAGGAGTACTGGTTGGTATTTAGTAGAATGCCTTTCTATTGGAATTGTTTTGATGTTTTGCTCATGAAAAGAATGGGCGTATAGGTTTTGGGGAAGAAGACCACAGAGATAAAGTGCTTTTTCATCTCATCCGATCAAGCACACATATTATCAACATGACATCACTATTGTTGGGTTATAATATATTAGTAATTTGTTATTTTATTGCTCAAATTGACTCCTGTATTCCTTTGGCATCCCTCCCTCAATGTGTGCTTGCGCACGTGTGTGTGTTTGTATTTTAGCACTTCCTTACTTTACTCCACTACAAGATGCTCTGCTCTTATCTTGTATATTTCTTCTCCCAATTCTAGAATCAGCCATTTCTCTAAGGAACCCTGGTTCACTTTATTGGAGAATGATATTAGAAAACAAGGTCTGGCACGTATAGCATGGTGCACTGGGTGTTATACGCAACTAATAAATCATCGAACTTTACATCAGAAACCAGGGATGTACTGTATGGTGACTAACATAATATAATAAAAAAAAATTAAAAAAAAAACAAGGTCTGAATAATGAATCTGTCATGACTACTAGATGTCATTTTATTTGGTCCTGTCAGCTAACAGTAAAAGGGATTGTATTTTATATACAATAACTCATATATCTGTATTTGTATAAAGCTAAATGAGGTCTTATGATGTCTCCACATCTATTCCATTACTACGTGAATTTTGTAGCCTCTAGTCACTTTGTTATATGTAAATCCCCTCTCCTGGAGTTTGATATGTCTCCAACCATTTTCTGAATTATTCAATTCTACTATACATTCACAGCAGTATCAGAATTGTCAAGCATTGCCCCTTGGGCAAAACATTAATGATTACACCACACTGCTTTTGAGCAGGTCTTTTGCCTCTTAAACTTTTAGTTGAAGATACTCTCCTGACATCCAAAGTTTCTTAAACCTGCAACTTTTTCCCCACAACCTTCAGTGAAATGATTGTCACATTTTGGATTTCATCCTAGTTTCTCCGGACCACTTAAATGATTTTTAAAACACTTTCATATATTAAAGTTCACTCTTTGTGTTTGGCAGTAAAAAACATGGCCTCAACTCAGAGAGGGGTCTGGCCTTTGTTCAGTCTCCTGGGGGGTAACCTCTAAACCCTTGGGATATTCTGAGTGATAGGAATATCTTTGTTATTTATGGCGAACCCCTTTGAGAACAGCTGGTAGTTTGCACTAAGGAGATGACAACTCAGGCAGCCTGGCTACACTCAATGTTCTCAGGATGGGAAGTGCCAGAAAGCCCAACCATATGACTTATTGTGGGCTTTGGGTAACACAGTATCAGGTCAGCCTGGATTCTAGGCTCAACCTTGTAGACAATCAATCAACCAATCAGGTGTAGGTAATGAAGCCGGTGGACACTGAAGCATGGGTGAGATGCCGAGGGTGGCAATAGTCCATGCTGTTTGTCACCCATCAGTACTGGGAGAGAAACACATTCTGAAGACAATGCAGACTTCATATTTGGAGCCCTCCCAGACACTGCCCTATGCATCTCTTCCCTGGGCTGATGTTAATGTATCCTTTCTCTGTAATAAGTGTATTTATAAATATAATAAGTTTCAGTGAGGTACATGCAACTTCCTATCAATTTTTGAAACTGAAAGTAATTTTGGAAACCCCAAATGTAGTTGGTGTCAGAAACAAGAGTGGTCTTATGTGAAAACTGTGCCCTCAAACTTGGCATGTGGACCGTAACTTCTTGCAGTTGGGGCTAAAAGTCTTTGGTAGACTTGGCAACCCAGAAGGCTATAGTCTTGACATCACAATTTTTCCAGCTGGGGGAAATGCTCTACAGTTCTGTGAATTTTGGTGAATGCATAGAATCATATATCCATCATTACTGTAACAAAAAGAGTAGTTTTGCTGCCCTAAAATATCCCTTGTGCTTCACCTATAGTAACTTGCCACCCTCAGCAAATACCTGGGAATCTCTGGTCTCATTACTGTTTCTATAGAGTTGTCTTTTTCAGAACGTCATGTTATTAGTTCATACAGTGTGTACCTTTTGCAGACTGGCTTCTTTCACTTAGTGATATGCATTTAAGATTCTTCCATGTCTTTTCATGACTTGATAGATAATTTTTAAATTACTGAATAATATTGCATTGTATTGACATACCACATTTGTTTATCCAGTCATGTATCAAAAGATATGTTGCTTCCTGTTTCTGGCAATTACGAATTTTAAAAAAAAGGCCGGTTTCTGGCAAATATGCCATAAATATTTGTGTGCAATTTTTTGCATACACATAATTTTTAACTCAAGTCGGTTAATTTCTTGATCAGATGGTAAGACTAAGTAAGGAATTGTCAAACTCTTCAGTTTTCTTTCTTTCTTTCTTTCTTTCTTCTTTCTTTCTTTCTTTTCTTTTTTTTTTATTTTGGGCATTCTAATATATGATGTGTGTGATAGTATCTGAGTTTGTTTTAATTTGTAATTGCCTAATGAAAAATTATGTTTAGAATATTTGCATATACTTATTTCTCCTCTCCTTTGGTGAGGTGATTATTAAATCTATTCTCCATGTTTTAATTGAATTGTTAGTTTCTTATTGTTGAATTTAAAGAGTTTTTAATGTTTTGGATACAAGTATTTATAAGATATGTGTTGGCATTTTTGTTCATGTGGTTTGTATTTTCTTCCATGTGGTTTATATTTTCATTACTTTAACAGTGTATTTTACATATAAGAATTTTTTGATAAAGTTAACTTACCTCTTTCTTCTTTCATGTATCTTGCTCTTCTTCTTTTTTTTAATATATTATTTATTTATTTGACAGAGAGAGAGCATAAAGCACAAAGCACAAAGAGGGGGAGGAGCAGACGGAGAGGGAGAAGTAGACTCCCCCCCTGATCAGGGAGCCAGACACGGGCTCAATCCTACGACCCTGGTATCATGACATGAGCCAAAGGTAGTTGTTTAACCAACTGAGTCATCCAGGTGTCCCTGTATCTTGCTCTTGATATTGTTTATAAACACTCTTTCCCAAATTTGAGTTCAACTATATTTTCTCCTCTGTTTTCTTCTATAAGTTTTATAGATTTGTATTTTACATTTAGGTCTATAATCCATTTTGAGTTAATTTTTATGAATGGCATAAAGTGTGTATACATTCATGTTTTTACATATGATGTCCAGTTGTTCCAGTATCATTTATTGAAAAGATTATCTTTCCCCATTGAATTATGTTTCCTGTTTTGTCAAAAATCTGTTGATTATATTGTATGGATAAATTTCTGGGATGTCTATTCTATCCCATTGATCCACATGTCTATTTTTTCACAGTACCACCCTCTCTTGATTACTATAGCACCACAGTAAGTTTTAAAGTCTGGTAGTTTGAGTTCTCCAACTTTGTTCTTCTTTGCGTTGTGTTGGCTATTTTGATTCTTTGCATTTCCAAACATTCTTAGAATCTGCTTATCAATATCACACAATTGCTTGCTGGGACATTTTATTGGAATTGCATTGAATCTACAGATCATGTTGGGAAGAATTAGCATCTTAATGGTACTGTGTCTTCTTTTCTGTGAGCATGGCCCATCTCACCATGGATTCAGATTTTTTTCAAATAAATTTATTTCCTCAGATTTCTGTAGTTTTTCTCATTTAGATCTTATGTTTATTTTGTTAAGTTTATAACTTAAGTATTTCACTTTTTTCATTGCTGATTTAAATGATATTTTGTTTATAATGTCAAACTACAAGTGTCCATTACTGGTATATTATAAAACAATTGACTTTTGCATATTAACCTTATATCTCATGAACTTAAGTGTAACTGTTTATTAGTTTCAGGAATTTGTTTTGTCATATGATTGGGACTGTCTACATAGGCAATTATGTTAAATATAAGCAGACATTATCATTTCTTGTTTCCCAATCTGTATCAATTTTTATTTACTTATTCCTATCTTATTGCATAAATAGGACTTTCACTGCAGTATTGAACAGGAATGGTGAGAGAAAACATTTTGCTTTGTTCCTGATCTTAGGGGAAAACATTTAGTTTTTCACCATTAAGTATGATGTTAGCCGTAGGTTTTTCATAGACTTTTTAAACCAAGTAAAGGAAGTTCTCTTTAACTTTTAATTTGCTGAGGATTTTTATTGTGAATGGGTGCTGTATTTTGTCCACTGCTATTTCTAAAGTTTTTATTTATTTATTTGAGAGGGAGAGAGAGAGCATGAGCAGAGGGAGAGACAAAGGGAGGAGGAGAAAGAGAATCTCAAGCAGACTCCCTGCTGAGTGCAGAGGCCAATGCTGAGCTCAAGCCCATGACCCTGAGATCATGACTTGAGCTGAAACCAACTAACTGACTGAGTCACCAAGGCACCCCATCCACTGTTATTTCTGAATCTATTAATATGATCCTATGGTTGTTCTTTAGTGTGTTGCTGTGATGGAATTATATTAATTTGTTTTTGAATGTTGAAGGAGCATTCATACCTGGAAAAAATCCCATTTGGTTATGTAGGTTATGTTTTATTATTCTTTAAATAAATTGTTGATTTGATTTGCTAATATTTTCCTGAGTCCACGTGTTCTTTTAATGAGAATTTTGTAATTCCTTATCAATTGCCTTTGTGTACTATTTTTTTCCTATGTACATGTAAGATGCCAGTTTGATTTTGTAGAATCCGCCTTTGTTCTTAAATAGCTTAACTAGTATTTCATATATTTATATACAAATATATATATTTATATACACACACATACACATCAAGGATATTATTTGAAAGTTCTAGAGATATATCACAGTAACATTTTCTTGCATTATATATTTTAATACTTCTCTTCAAGTTGGAAGTACTGTATTTTAGTCAAAATAATTATTCTTCAGTTAAAAGTCTTTTTCTACTTTCACTTATCTAATTGCTATAAAGCAATTTTTCACTTGCATTTACTCTCAGTTTTGCAAGTCTTTCCTTTATATTAGATATGAAATTTTTTAATTTGTTTATTATACTTCTCATTTTTAATAGTGTTATATGCTTTGAAATGTTATTTTGAGCCTCAATGTATTCCTTGAGATTGGCAAATTCTGTTTGCATTTCATTCTATTTTTTATTTTCTCACTTTTAAACTCTCACTATATTGAATTAAAGTGCTTACTAACTTGATATTGAATAAAATAGTTATGATAGCACAAAACAAGGGTGAGAAATTTCTCAGTATCTTGAATTATATTATGTTCATTTGTCTCATTAGTAGCATGGTTCTTATACTCTGTTGGTTTTCTACTTCCATATTATGTTTGTATAATTGCCAGGTTCTTTAACTTACCTTTGTGCCCTTGTGTTCAATACTTTCTTTTGTTCTGATACAGTATGACAGATTTCTCAGTTCTTTTCCTACTTTATGCATGACTTCCTTTCCCTCTATCTGACTGTCTGACTTGTACCTGAAAGCCTGTGCTCTGCTCTTTTCTGTCTACTTATTTTTACATATCTTGAAAGAATGATTAGGGTGGGGGCAATAGCATCTACAGAATGGGGGTATCCAAGTGGAAGTGGCCACATTAAAACATATTGTCTTTGCTAGAATGCAGATCGCCGCTTTCCTTCTGGTATTATATTTTTAAAGTGCTCCCCACTAGTATTTTTTCAACCTATTTCGGGGGCTATGTCTGTTTCAACGTGACAAATCTCTTGAGTTTTTATTTTCTTTGTTTGCTTACTGTCAGTGTGTGTTATAGAACCTTCACCTCTCTAGTCATTCTTGGCATTTTTTATCTCCAATTCACCCATTTCTCTCCACCAGTAGCTTCCTTTACACATACATAAAAAATAAGAAAATATAATGGTAGCCACAATTTTGTTTTCTTGAGATTTGGAGTATTAGGGGGAGTTCCCTGCATTGCTACCATACACCTGTATCTCTTCAAAATTGTGGAGGAAGTGTTAAGATCTGAGCTGAGCTGGGTGTCTCCTTAGTCCCCCAATTTCTTTTTTCTTTTTTATTAATTTCTAATGTTAATTGCATTATGTTAATTCTGGTAGCTGGGTTGAGCTGGGGGGTTTGTTGCTGTTTTTTATAAATTTTTGTTAACTTCATAACTGATGAAAATTTGCAATGCAATTTTAACCCATTATTTTAATAAGGAACCACCAGTTTAATTTTCAAGCTATACTATTAGGCTCTGTCCCATTACTCAGCTGAACAGTGCTCTAATTGAAGTCATCAATGATTTCTTCCTTACCAAATCCAATCACCTGTTTTCAGAGCTAATTTTATCCCACCCCACTCAAGCTTTTAATGTAATCAATTTATTTTTCTGTCCAAAAATTCTCTTCTCCTTTCTCATCAATTAACTCATTCTCTCCTTACCATGTTTTAATCTACTTAACCCTTCTTCCAGTTATATTAGCATGTGTTTCTTCTTCTGACTTCTATTGAAACATTGGTTTTCCTCTTATCTTGGTTCTTCCCCTCCCTACATAATCACTTCCATGCTTACTGTCGCAAACGTGTGTCAGGTTAAAGTCTCTTTCTCAAAATCTAGGCCTACTGGGTGATACCATATTGGAACTTCCCAATGAAAGATACCATATAGGAACTTATCATTGTTGTATTTTTTCCCCTATTATTGTTCTTCCCCTGTTTTGGTTTAGTTTGGTTTGGTTTGGTTTGCACAAAACAGACTGCAAACAGTACCTAGTCCAGAGGACTGGCTTGGGTCACTTTTCTTAGCAAGGACCAAGATGCCTACAGTCTAGTTGTTGCCTGTCTCCACATACAAAACAATGCCAAAATGCTTTAACCATGAGATTGATTACATATCTGTGGTCAGTTGCTTCCTTTCTGCCTCTGTCCAAGTTTATAAACTCTCCATTTTATACCTAACTTGTCTTCCTGCTTCCAGAATCATCACCATCTGATCCATCTTCTACATTGTTTGAGTGATATTTTTAACACATACTCCTAAGCATGATATTTTCTTGCATAAACACTTAATGAACTTCCTACAATTGTAACCTGAGTCCAGACTCTATCAAAGTCTTTAAAACCCCTTGTTCCCCCCACTAATCCTTTATACTTCGTTGCCTGCTACTGGCCTTCAACAACAACATTCAGCAGCAAATTCAAAAAATTATTTCATGCAACTTTTGTTATGCTCATTGGCACTCCCAATATCTGCTGTGTTCTTTCTACTCCTCTGTGTCCACCTGGCTTGTTTTTTATATTGCCAGTTTCATTGGGCATGTCATCTCTATGATGGCTTTTCTGACTCCGTGCCTGTTACCCACTTTGTCCTTTGCCTTCCTCCAAGTATGGCATTTATATTATGGACCTTCAAGAACTGTAAACCCCTTTAGAAAAAGAACATATGTGCTTGTTTATTTATATTTTTTCTTTCTAGTATTTAGATGAATGCCAGTCATACAGTAAGACAGAATAGAATGATATTAATGAATGAAGTATATGTTCTAAGCTCTGAAGAAACATTCTTTTTTTTAAAGGGTAACAATTTCAGTTTCTCAAAAAAACTAAAATTGCACACACCTAGATTTGTCATATTATCTAAATACAAAGCCCCTCATATTTTGAATTGGTTTAGAAAAAAAGAAAAATAACTACCAGTCAAGTAACAAAAAATATTTCCATAGGTCTAAATGGTATGCCATTGATTTATTGATTTAATTGTCTTAAACATATTAGACAATCAGTGATGTACACTATTTATTTCCCCATAATTGAAGACATATTTTCTATAATGGGGAGCTCTATACATTATACTGCTCTTTTTGAGAGCAAAGAAAATCCTTGGTTTTTCCCTCATAAACCAAACACTTTGCCTTTGTACCCAGTAGATCCTCACTGAATTAAACTGCTCATTTTAAGACAACACAACTGTCTGGGGACTCATAGGTTTAGAAACATTGAAGATTTTAAGTGATAAGTTTTGTAGAGTTATAAAATGTTGTTTAAGATCTTCTGGATAGTAAAGTGTAGGATTAACAGAATGATTTCATGTTATACAATGAAATGACATTGAAATATAAAGCTATTTTTGTCATTTCAGAAGTTAATGTACTTAACACTTTAGTCTTACGCCAAAGGGGAAAATTTATCTTTTAATTTCCACCCAAATATCACATGTTATAGGTTGCTAACATCAATTTACAGTGTCTCTTCTTTTTAAATTAAGCATGGCAATTTTACTCTTTTCTTGTCAAAGGAGCAGGGCTATGTCCTAAGGTTCTATCTATTTGATAGAAAATATAACATATAGTTCAAGAATGTGACGAACTGAAAAATAGGAATTTGATTCTGGTGCTGGTCTAAATTTTGCTTTGGAAGATTTTTTTTTTTTTTTAGAGGAGCAAAATGGTAAAGCTCAACCTTTGGACTTATGATTGTTAGAATATAATAAGCTTAGCTAGATGATTCCCATATAAATACCTCATTCTTTTGTTCTATGGGATGTGGAAAATAAAGTGACATAAAACTTACTCAAGTGCTGTTATGTTTATGGGGATCCAGGTAAAACTGTGTCTTCAATAGGTAATACATCAAGTTTACTGAATCTTACAGCATTGTCTCCTGAGTTATCATTGAATAGCATGTACAAATCTCCAATTCATGAATGCTTCAGTGCCATGATTCTTCTGTAGAGCAATAAAACATAACAACCTCAGAAAGTGCAGATGTGCAGTCCGTGGCTAGAGTTGATGTGTGTCCTCTTGCTTTTGCCTCAGTTATGGTGAGATATTGTTGTGCACCATTAAAGAGTTTCCATTCATCATTGCATCCCTGACATGTTCTTTAATGACACCCTTGAAGTTCTTTAATATTTATTTATTTATTTGGACTTAAAGAAATATGAAACTAGAATGTAAACTATATCTGGCAGGAAACTTTGTCTGTTTTGTTCTTTGCTGTATTCTTAGTGACTCTAGTAGCAGAATAATGAATAGTCATTGAATGAATATTGACTGAAAGGAGAAGCCAAATAGGTTTACCGTGCTTACAGTCGGGATTGAAACCAGAAAAAACCTGGTGGAATTGGTTGAGCATTCACCTTCGCAAGGGATACCTAGGCTTCTTTCTTTTTATAGCAAGGGAATGCATGGTATATACATGTAGCGAGTTTGGGGTTCCTCAAAATGTACTCACAAATTTAGACGACCCTCAACATTAATCCTGTGGAGTGTGTATATGTGCAGGTGGTGTGATTAAGATCCCTTCAAACCTGCAGCATTTTTTAGTTCTTTCATTGACAGCAGAGCCCTCAGTGCTTGGTGTACATTTTGACGTCTCAGAGAGGGCAGCTTTCCATGTCATATGAGGCTGAGGACTTTTTCTGACACATTCCCTCAGCCTCATGTGCCTCAAACGTTTCCTGTGCCAAGGTTTCTTCAAATCCTGCTTATTTTAGACATCTGAAATTACTGTAATAAACAAGCCATCTAATGTACTTTGTGAGTTATTACATTATTTCTCCTTATTCATCACAACTTTTTAAAAAGTACCCTAACTCAGATTTCAGAATGTCATTTTGAATGCCAACTGGTTCCTGAGAGAGGATTTTTTTTCTTCTTTGTAATCAAAAGAATTGTAGGGTAACTTATACCAATGTTCACTGCTGTGTTTTCTATACAATGTTGGGCCACTGCAGGAAAACACCATTGTTTGGATTACAGAGGCTATAGAAAGTTACTGGCTATCTGTGCAATCTTTATTTTCCAGAAACTTTGGGGTTGTAGTTTTCAGAAATATGTAAAGTTCTTTCAAGTTTTTATATCCCATGTCCCTAAATATAACCATGTTAGCACATATATTACTCTGTTGCCTTTATTTGTTTGCATGTTTGTCTGTTCTTTTTGTTCTCCTTGAGAATAGGGTCTAGGAAGTTACTCATTCATTCTCTCATTTATTCATTTCTGCATGTGTGCACTTCATTCAAGTAATAACTAATGAGCATTCGCAATGCATTCCTCCAAATCCTGAGGTTTCGGCAGAGAACAAAAGGGCCAAGTATCTTTCCTCAGGTGTCTTACGTACTAGAGATAGAGAGACAGACATACATATAAATATATAATAAAATGCCAGGGCTATGGAGGAAAAACAGAGTACAGGATAGAGTATGAATGGTACTATTTTTAAAAGTGTAGTCAGGGAAGAACTCTGAGGCATGTGATTTGAGCAGAGACCTGAATCAAGCAGGGAGCAAGCCGTGTCAATATTTGGGAGAAAACTTTACCAGGTACAAGGAAAAGCTTGTATATGTTTCATGCAGTAGAAAGGTTGCCTTGTGGTTTGAGGATCAAGGATATAATGAGTGGAAAATGAAGTAGTGGAAATGACATTGGAGAAGATGCAGGGCCAGATTGGAGAGGCCTTCTAGGCTGTGCTAAGGATTTGGATTTTTATTGTGTGTGATGGAGAGTCAACACAAGTTTTGGACAAGATGTAACAGGATAGAATGGCTGGTTTTGTTTTGTTTTGTTTTGCTTAATTACTCTGTTTGTTGTGTGGAGAATAGAGTAAAAATGGAAGAATGGAATCAGAGAGACCAGTTGGGAGAATAATAGAATAATCCAAGTGATAGTTGCTTGTGTGCTAGATCAGGGTGTTAGGAATAAAGTTAAATAGAAGGCATAGTTAGGACACATTTTGGAGATAGAGAAGATAAGATTTGTTGATAGACTGGATCTAAAAAGTGAGAGAAAGGGAGGCATTAAGATGACCCCTAATGTTTTGGACATTATATATAGAGAGACATTTATTGAAGTGGAGAGAGGTCATGGTAGAAAGCAGAATGGGGGAAGTTTTGTGTTGTTTTGAATGCTCGGTTTGAAATGCTTATTACATGTGCAATTGAAATAGGTGGTTAGCCTGAGTCTGGAGTCCATAGCAGAAATTGATCCTAGACATACAAATGTGGGAGATGGCAGTAGACAACATCTAAAACTGTGGACATGGTTGATAACATCCAGGGAGTAGTGCTGACAGGAGAGGAGAAGAGACAAGGAAAGAGTGAAGTTGAGTGGTTACCAGGTTAGGAAAGCAGAAGGAAGATTCCAGGCTGATATAACATATCACAGTTTTGTAGTTACATGTAGTTGAGGACAGGACCCATTTAAAGACAGGACAGATCAGTTTGAGTAAACTATAGAACGGAGTGTGTGATATGAAATGAGCAGAAGGAAGGTAGAAAGCAGGTGCTAAATTGAGATGAGGCTGTCTAGCCATGCTAGTCATGCTAGTGACGGACTGAAGAATTTTTCACTGGCAATTACTAACATATTCAATTGTTTCTTTAAAATACATCTAAATTGAATTGTGAAGACTAGTTTAGAGAGGTAAAGAGAAGAGGCAGATAGACCGAGCTTTCAAGACATGCAGGTGAGAGGTGGTTGATCTTGGACCTAGATGGCGATTGTGGAAAGAGAGAAGTGAAGGTATTTGAAAGAAAATGAGAAGACTCGGGTCAGGTTGCTAGTTCGAGTGCTTGGAAGAAATGTTAATATCTGTTGAGACAGAAATGATTTGTACGTGGAAGAGGCTTCACAAGTTTGATGCGCTTCTTGTCAGATGGATGTTTTGGTATTTGGGAACAAAACTAGTGATTTTTAATCATCTATAACGTAGGGGTGGCAATTAAAGCCAAAAGAGTAAATGAGCTTTCTCTCTGAGTGGATAGAATTAGGGGAAGCAAGAAGGACTGGATAAAAAGCCATGTCCAACAGTATTTGAGACAGATAGAGAACAAAAGAGATGGAAAAGGAGCAGACAGAGATCTGAAATAAAACCCACTGGATTCTGACCACAGAACTAAAAAACAAACAAAAAAACAATGAACAGTAGCCCCATTTTCAGGGGCTCAGTATCCCGGAGGACCCAAAATTGTGCTCATAGCAATTTGCTCCTTAGAATATCTTATGTATGAGAGTCTATTGTGCAGCTTGAAGAATTGATTGTGGAGTTGAGACATCCAGAATGTTGGGTCAGTGTATTAATTTGTTAGAGCTATGGTAACAAAGTACCACAGATATGAGAAATGTATTTTCTCATAGTTCTGGAGGCTAGAAGTCCGAGAGCAAGGTGTGAATAGTGTCAGTTTCTTCTGAGGCTTCTTTCCTCGCCTTGTAGATGAACCTCTTCTTACATTCTCGCAGTGTCTTGCCTTTGTCCTTATCTGTCTTAATCTCCTCTTTTTATAAAGATGCTAGTCATATTAGATTAGGGCCCACCCTCATAACCCCTTTTTGACTTAGTTACTTATTTAAAGACCCTATCTCCAAATATATTCACATTCTGAGTGATTTCAACATGGGGGGGGGTTAAGATTTCAACACAGAAATTTTGGAGAAACATAACTTACCCCATCACAGTCAGATTACATAAAATCCAACATTTATAAGAATTATGACTTGAAAGGAAAAAAAAACTTAAAACTTCTCCAGAAGTCATCTTATATATAGCATTGTACAACTTTACTATTCCTAGAGAAAAATAATTTATGCTGCTGTGTTACTGGAGAGAATGTTTAATCAAGAAAAAAAATATGACATAATGATACCTTAATTTAAGATTATTAGGAAGTGTGGAAGAATGGATCAAGTTGTGGAAATAGGTGCCCATGGTACCCTCTCTTCTACCCCAAAATCTATAAAATAATGAAAGAAAAATAATGGGATAAACCTTTAGCATAAAAAAGCTAAGAACAAGTGAAAAAGGTGAAAATGTCAGATCAGTAAATTAGATTAAATGATTACACTTGTAATAACACATTAATGATTGCACTGGTGCAGAGTTCAGGTAGTATTAACCCAGATTCAATAGATACAAGAAGCAGATAGAGCTCGGGAGCCACTGAACAACTTCAAAGAGCAGTGTTTAAGACAGGTAGTATGTTTAGCAACTGCAGAAAAGCAGAGCCAATCGGATGTTTGTAAATACAATAGGTATGTTTTGAGGAATGGACTCTTGTGCTTATGGAGATTAGCTAGTCCAAAATCTGCAGTTCAAGTGTGAAGGCCGTTAGGCTGGAGACCCAGGAAAGAACCTAAGCTGCAGTCCTATTCCAAAAGCCATCTGCTGGCAGAATTCCTTCTTACTCAGGGAGGTCATTCTTCAGTTCTAGTCATGCCTTCTTATCAGATAAGGAACACCTACATTACACAGGACAATCTGCTTGACTCAAAGTCCACCAATTTAAAAGTTAATTTTATCCAAAACACTTTCACAGACTTCAAGAATAATGTTTAACCACATATCTGAGCAGCATGGCCCAGCTGACACACCAAATTAACCACCACAGCAATGTGCTTCTCCTCTACCTTTGCTAACTAGCAGCACAGCATAAATCAGGGAGGAGGACAGTGGGGCTGATACACAGGTGAGTGGTTCAGGTGGCCACTGTCCTGCCAAGAGCCCCCCTTTCCCTGAGCTGTACAGTGGCCACTGCACCCTCCTTCCACCAGTATGTCATATCCCTTCTCTCAGTAGCCAGGTGCTGAAGAGATGAAATCAGTCAGATAAATAAAATATTTTTGTAAAAATCATTTTATACAGATCATATGCTCACGGATGTACTGGATTCTGAGAAAGAAACAATTTAAGACTGCATCTGCTTCCAAGGCATTTTGAAATGTTAAAGAAAAAGCAAAGGCAATAAAATCAAACCTAGGAATAAAGTGCATTTTTAAAGGCTACAATTTAAATACTAAATAAAAATACACATTTTTTATTATAATCCAGCTCATGGTAAAAGAATGAAATACCAATAATGTTAACATTGGTAGGCAGTTGAGTTGTGGAAATGATTTGTGCTTTCTACTTCCATTTCAAGCACTCATATAAGATTCTCACACCCCTGCTCATTCAAAAAAAAAACCCATATACATTTTTTATTGTTTATGTACTATACTAGAATACTGTATGTCTATATAGTGTTTACAGTTTACTTCAAAAGATTTTTTTCATTTGGAGTGCCTGAGTGGCTCAGTCGGTTGAACATCTTACTCTTGATTTTGGCTTACGTTTTCACGGTTGTGGGATCGAGTGCTGGATTGCGTTCCTAGTTCAACACGGAGTCTGCTTGAGAGTCTCTCTCTCCCTCTCCTTTTGTCCCTCTCCCATTCATTCTCTTGCTCTCTCTTTCTCTCTCTCTCTCTCAAATAAATATATAGGGGAGCCTGGGTGCTCAGTTGGTTAAACATCTGCCTTTGGCTCAGGTCATGATCCTGGGGTCCTGGGATGGACCCTGCACTGGTCTCCCTGCTCAGTGGGGAGCCTGCTTCTCCCTCTCCCTCTGCTGTTCCCCCTGATTGTACTTTCTCTCTCTCTGTCAAATAAACGAATAAAATCTTTTAAAAAGATATTTTGCATTTAGCAAAATAGGTGAATAATTTCTTTGAAATAACAATTCTGCTCTAAACCAGTGTGTCACTGACAGTATTTACAGTTTTAACTGAGAAGTGGTTTCCCAGCTGCCACTGCAGATACATTGATCTGAGTCACCTGCATTATCAAATCATAGATTATTCTTTTTTGTGATAGGTTAAAGGGAGGAAACATTACCGCCAGTGAGTATATTGATGCAAATAACTTTTCAGAAGGTTAATTATTCTCATTCTGTGGAGGTTCTTTAATTGCCCCAGTCTTTGCATGGCTATTCAAATGGCAATTTAAAGAAAATTTAGAAACTGCAAGAATTCCCATATACCCTTCATAGAAAATAAAGCACTAAAGACGTTAATATCTTTAGATAAATGTTCCCCTGTTGAGTTAAAATCCATTCTAGAGATTTCAATTCCTGATTGTTAATAAAGAAACTCTCAATCTAAAAATTGCATCTAATGCATGTAGATCCTATGATGGCATTTGAACATGTGCATATCTCATTAATAGGATCTGAAATAGGGAAAATTTGTTACGGTGTTTAAGAAGACTTTAAGATCTGAAGTTATGTAGGATTTAGTTTGTTCCCCTGCAGACCCAAGCACAGCACCATTTTTTTGCATCTTAATTAAAGGAGAAAACACTAGTAGTGGAAAGAGTAGGTACAGGTGGCCATTAAAACAAACTTCATGTCATATTTGAGGAAATACAAAATCCTTCATTTAAATAGTGAGTACAAGAAGTACTGCCTAAACACATGCCCCACATATCCCGTAATCCATCTTGGGATTTATTGTTCATCAGCTTGACTCTGGGTTCCTCAAGAGCAGAGTCCACTGTCATTTATGCCTAATTATTAGTGCTTGGCATAGCTCAGAACACATGGTAACACCCAGTGCATGTTTATGGCTTTCTGTTTCATGGATGAAAATATTTTATTAATTAACTCAGAAATTGAAAGGGAAACTTTTGAACAATTCATTATTGAGCATAGGAGTAGTGCAGTAGCAGGAGCACAGAGCTCTGGGAGGGGAGTTGGTTGGTATACCTGGCTTTTTTGACAACAACCGTTCAACCAATAGACAGGTGTCTGTTATGTGAGGACCCTCTGCTAGACAAAGAGAAAGTGAATGTAAGTAAAATACTGCTTTTGTTGTCAAAACAGGGTAATGGAGTAGGGTTGGGAGGAAGAAGACAGATCCTTTATGTCATTATCCTGTTCAAAGGCTAAAACTTTCCTAGCAAGGATCCCCTACTCACTGGCCAGCTTCAACGGTGCTCATGAATTTCACTCCCTTAATTACGGGTGCTCCTGACACATTGGCCAGTTTTTCCATTCCTTTACATCTCAACGTCTACCCGCATGTTCCTTCTGCCTCACATATTTTTCACACCAACCTCTAATCCTTCCTTAGGAGCACACTCCTTTTAGCTTCTTTCCAATGGTTAGCTTCTTTCTTCAGGTCTCATTAAAAAAGTTATTTCCTCTAGAAAGTAGATCATAATTCTAATTAGGAATTAGAAGTGAAATAGTATAAGCCCTGTTACTCTTAATGCTTCCAACCGGGTTCATTCCTCCTGTTCATTACTTTCTGTTTTTTTTTTTTTTTTCAGAGCAATCTGACAATCTTAATTATTCAGGTAAAAAAATTATTATATGTTTATTAAATTATAAGTTCTAAGAAATCAGAGATCAACTTACTCTTCTCACATTTCTGCTATACTTAGCATATGATAAATGTATAGGTGTGTGTCTCTATACCTGAGAGAACAGAGCATGATTAGAGCATGTATTCGTGTAAGAAGGGACATGCATACAGAGGTGCAGAGGAAAGGCATTTTCATCAGATTAGGGTATCAGCAAAGGCTCTCCAAGAGGATAGGAGGTTTGGGCTGGGGAGTAAATAAGTTTTGCATGGTGAGACAGTAGTTTACAATTCTGTCTCCAGAATCATGTTGCCTGGGTTTGTCACTTTACTATGTAATATTTGCAAGTAGTCATTCTAAGCTTCAGTTTCTTTATCTGTGAAATGGAGGTAATAAATACACCTCATGCATTGAGTTGCTATACATCATATGATATGCAAATACAAATATCAAACTTACCTGAATCCTTGTATAACAGCTAAATAATGGAAGAAGATGGTTCAGGCAAAGGAATCAGTATGAACAATGAAAGGATGAAACCCAATAATTTATAAATCGCATGATATTTTCACTAGCTCTAAATGCAATAATTCAGTGAAAAAAGGAAACATAGAACTAGTAGGAAATTATTTTTGAATAACTGAACAACATGAATTACTTTTACTTTGGGTTTTGATGTTTCACTTTGCATGCAATCACATTTAGCAATGATTTTATAGGGGTTGAATAATCAATAATTCTTAGGTTGTATAAAAATATAAAAGTTTGCATAAATACAGGGTTATGTGGCCAATAAAGAGTAAAAAAATTTGTGAATTAGGTTTCAAGAACTGGTTGAAAGGACACGCTGAGAAGACATGTATTGAAGTCTCTTAGGTGTATAATATTCTTTTAAAAATGATTAAATGATTAAAATGATTTTGACTGCTCACATGAAGTGTTCTGGATCAAAGACAGATTTCTTATTATTTCAGAGTAAATGATTATTTGTTGAACCCTCTCCTCCTGCTTTAATCTTCATCCATATCATGAGAGCCCAGGGGAATTTTCCTGCATGAAAAGGAAAACTCCATAGGAAAGGGTGAGGAAAATGATTTTTCTCTGCTTATAAGGGGGAATGAGGCAGCCTCTGCTCCCTTCTTAAGTCTCCTCCTGGGAAATATAATGGTCCTGAGTTTTAACTCCAACCCTTAGGAATGTAAATGAAATCTCCCCAAGGAGTCATGTAGCCATTAAGTATCTGGACTTTTACAACTTCCAGAGGTTTCCAAATCCCCAGGCTATCATTTCTCTTTGAAATGTAAATCCCTAGGAAGAAACCTCTAGTCTGTCTGATACTTTGGGGTATAACTGGGAGCTAGTCTGGGCTGTGACCATTTGTCCATTCCAGGGTGACAAAAGAAGTTTCATTACCCTTTTGGATCAGAGAAATAAGCTTGACAAATGACTTCACATCTAATCCTCATGTTATGTGAAGAGTGAAATGTTTTTAGGGGAAGTGAAGGGAAACATTTCCTATTTTATGTTGTAGTCATTTCCAGGTCCCAGAAGGCTAAGGTTGCAGAAGGTCTGAGAATTCCAGGGAAGATTTGTTTTCCACAGAGCCTTTATTCTTTTTCTTTTGTTTTGTTTGTTTTTGTTTTTTATTGAAGTATAATTAACATAGAATGATTCAGCAATTCTATACATTTCTCAGTGCTCATTAAGATAAGTGTACTCTTGATCTTCTTTACCTATTTCACTCATACCCCACCCACCTTTGCCTGGCAACCATCTGTTTGTTCTCTGTATATAAGAGCCTGTTTTTTTGTTTGTCTCTTTTTTTTTTTCATTTGTTTGTTTCATTTTTTTTTTCATTTGCTCTGTTTCTTAAATTCCATATATGAATGAAATCATATGGTATTTGTCTTTCTCTGACTGACTTATTTCGCTTTAGCATTATACCCTCTTCCATGTTGCAAATAACAAGATTTCATTCTTTGCTATGGCTGAGTAATATTCCATTGTATATATATACACATCTTCTTTATCCATTATTTAACAGTAGTTGCATGAATTTGCATTCCCCCCACCAGTGTACAAGGGTTCCTCTTTCTCCACATCCTTGCCAGTGCTTGTATTTCTTTTGTTTGTTCATTTTAGCCATTCTGGCAGGTGTGAAGTGGTATCTTATTGTGGTAACATTAACAAAACAAAAAGGCAACCTACTGAATGGGAGGAGATATTTGCAAATGATATGTCCGATAAGGGGTTAATATCCAAAATATATAAAGAACTTATAAAACTCAACAATTAAAAAAATAATCCAATTAAAAATGGGCAGAGGGCCTGAATAGATGTTTTTCCAAAGAAGATATACAGATGGCCAACAGACACATGAAAATCCTTTATTCTTCAGCATTTTCATGTTCTTTAAACATTGATCTCATAGCAAGAGTACCAACCTGTAAGAACTGACAGGAAAATTCTTTGTTATGAAGTATTGAAATCCAGTCTGGTTTAAATGCATTTGTTTGAAAGTGAAATAGCATATATCTTGAATTTGAACTCTCAAAACTCTGATGTGAGGGAAATGAAGAAACATATTCCCAAAACAGTGGCTAATATTGTTTTAAGTCACATCAAAATAAAGTTGTTTCCTCTAGGAGCTGTTCACACTTTGATGGTTTTAATGCCAAAGTTAGAGATTTAAGAGTGCTACAGCACAGAGAAACATAAAAGTTTTTTACAGATTCCTTATTTGCAAATACAAAGCCCAACTATTATTTGGATATTAATCTCATTTTTAGGTGGAGTTAAGAACTTTCCTGAAGTTTTCTCCTCATCCCCAGAGCTTGCTGGCATTAGTTCCTCTGTGTTTAGAGCATGTGCTTGAGGTGCTAGAAACCAGCATAAAAAATAAGCTGCTCTAGTTGTTCATGTATAAAATTTTCAACATCTGCTAGTATTTCAATGACCATTTTTCTCCAACTCTTCTACTTCCTCCTTTTTCGAATCCTCCTCCTAATTATTACCATTATTATTATTTTGGAGGAAGAAAGAGGGACTTATTTATTAGGCATGTACCATGAAATAGGCACTTAAGTAATCTCTTTCAAATCTTACAGCCTTATAAATAATTGTTTGATGAAGAGACAGATATCATAGGTTAGTGCAACAACAGATTAATATTCAATAGAAATATGTGAGCCACATGTAGTTTTAAATTTTCTAGCAGTCACATTAAAAAGTAAAACAAGTTGGGGCGCCTGGGTGGCACAGCGGTTAAGCGTCTGCCTTCAGCTCAGGGCGTGATCCCGGCGTTATGGGATCGAGCCCCACATCAGGCTCTTCCACTGTGAGCCTGCTTCTTCCTCTCCCACTCCCCCTGCTTGTGTTCCCTCTCTCGCTGGCTGTCTCTATCTCTGTCAAATAAATAAATAAAATCTTAAAAAAAAAAAAAAAAAAAAAAAGATAAAACAAGTAGGTTAATTTAATTTTAATGGTATTTTTAACCCAGAAAATAAAAATATATTATAATTCTCAAAACTAAAACACTTGAATCAAATGTCAGAAAGAAAAACCAATAAAATAAATATTTAAATGAAAATAAGGCATCCAACATGTTACCATTTAAATTTTTGCACTGTTATTTAGGCGTTGATGTTGGATACTTGAAAAGATTTTTAATTCCCTGCAATCAGGAGTTACATGAACTGTAAATTCTTTTGGGATAAATAAGGAATGTCTCTCAAGCATAATATTTGTATGATGCTTTATATCTTAAAAATTCATACTCACTAATCAAGCATGATATAAGGTTAAAATTACATACTTTCCTATATGACATCTAAATATGATTCTTTGCCTGAATTATGTTTTCCAATTGCAGTGAAAGGAGAAATCTGAAATTTTATGAAAATCATAAAATTCATTTGTGCAGCTATCTTAATGATCAGAGTTGAGGAAGTAAAACAAATATGCCCACTTAAAAAGCTATAAAACCTTTCTCAATGTCTGAAAACAAAACAAGAATCATGAAAATTTTATTGTAACGTTATTTCTATAAACTTAAGCAATTTAATAACCTCTCTTTTTCTGTTTTTTTATCTGTAAGATGAAAGATGATAATTGTAATATCCTGAATTTGGCTATAAGGCTTATAGAAGTTAGTTACATATAAACCTCTTAGACTAGTGTCCAGCTCTTAGAAGGTTCTCAATAAAAATTAGCTAATTACTTATTCATTATCACTTTGATGCCATAGTTGGCCATAGCTAGTGAACTCTGTCAAAATAATTGTTTTCATTGACTCATCCATTCACTGAACAAAAGTTTACTGAATGCCAACTATAAGCGCTGTGTTAGATTCAATTCTAAACAAGATACAGACATCTTAGATCATGTAATGATCCTCACTTCTCTGTCCCCAATGTGCTAGATGCAGGGGTACAAGTATAAACAAGAAACAATATCATAGGACCAAACTATTCCCCACTCTTCTGACCCATACTGGCAACTTAAGGCACTTGCAGATCTATCTTTCATGTCTTTTTATAAATCTTGCCTACAAAGCATAGGAAGAATATCAGAAAAATTAGACAGTATAAAAATTTGGCAGCCTATCTTTTAAAAAAATTTTTTTTATTAAGGATTTTTTAATCTTAATTCCAGTATAATTAACATACATTGTTAACATTAGTTTCAGGGGTACAATATAGTGATTCCACAATTCTTTACATTACTCAGTGTCCATCATGGTAAGTGTACTCTTTAATCCCCAACACCTATTTCATTCATCCCCTACCCACCTCCCCTCTGGTAGCCATCAGTTTTTTCTCTATAGTTAAGTGTCTGTTTCTTGGTTTCTCTCTCTTTTTTCCCTTGGTTTCTCTCTCTTTTTTCTGTCTTAAATTCTGCTTATTAATGAAATCATATGTTGTCTTTCTCTGACTGACTTATTTCGCTTAGCATTATACTCTCTAGCTCTAACCATGTCAGTGCAAATGGCAAGACTTCATTTTTTATGGCTAAACAATATTCCATGTACCACATCTTCTCTTCCATTCATTGATTGATAGGCACTTGGGCTGCTTCCATAATTTGGCTATCGTAAATAATGCTGCAATAAATATAGCAGTGCACGTATTCCTTTCAATTAGTGTTTTTATATTCTTTGGGTAAATACTCAATAGTGTGATTACTGGATCATAGGGTAGTTCTGTTTTTAACTTTTTGAGGAACCTCCATTCTGTTCTTTACTGGCTGTGCCAGTGTGCATTCCCACCAACAGTGCACAAGGGCTCCTTTTTCTCCACATCTTCGCCGACACCTGTTGTTTCCTGTGTTTTTGATTTTAGTCGTCTGACACGTATGAGGTGATATCACATTGTGGTTTTTATTTGCATTTCCCTGATGATGAGTGATGATGATTTATGTTTTCGTGTGTGTGTTGGCCATCTGGATATCTTCTTTGGAAAAATGTCTATTCATGTCATCTGTATGGCAGCCTATCTTTACAACTAAGATTAATATGACCACATCACTATGAGAATTCCTTAATTGTATTTTTCAAATTATATATTATAAAATAGACTCTAAATGCTACAGTTCCCTACAACTTATTTAACAAACCATCTCAAAGCTTAGGAGCTTAAAACAGTAATAATCATTATATTATCTCTACAGGTTACTGAGAAGGTTGATAGGTGAAAGCTCAACTCAAGGGAGTCTGCCTTGGTTTTCTTAAATTCCTTTAGAAAATGACAAACCAAAACAGTACTGTGGATCTCTTTCTTTTCATGCAATTAAAGTACCTACTCATGTGGTCTTTCCACATGGGTTGGTTTAGGTACCTTTCAGTGAGGTGGCCAGTCAAACACTCACATGGTTACTGAAGTCTTCAAAAGTATGTATTCCAGGGGAAAAGTAGAGGCTTTTATGACATAGCTTCAGAAATCAAATAGTGTTATTCCCACCGTATTCTATTAGTCAAATGTCACAAAATCCTAACCAGTTGTAAAGGGAATGGTCATAGGTCCCACCACTCAGTGGGAAGTGGGGTAATTTCACATTGCAAGAATATGTGAGATGGGAAATATCGTTGTCAACATATTTGAAACTACATCTGGCCATAGTATAATTTCAGAAATTTTGCCTTAAAATGTCCCTCCCTTTGTCTAATAGGGTGCATAAATTTTAGTGTTTGCAATTTAATTCTTTGACTTAGCATATATATCTCTTCAGGAGTATTTTCCTTTATTTTCATTAGTGCATACCTTTGTCTAGTAACTCAGAAAATGCAAATGAAAGAATTGCTTGATGTAAGAGAGTTTAATAAAGAAAAATATTCCATTTTTTGTCTTCTTTATCTCAATTCATGAATAAGTTTTCTTTGTTTTTGATGAGGGTATAATGAATGTGTCTGAATGTAAGAAATAAGAAGTTGTGGTCCATATATACAATGGAATATTATTCAGCTATCAAAAAGAATGATTTCTCAACATTTGCTGCAACATGGATGGCACTGGAGGAGATAATGCTAAGTGAAATAAGTCAAGTAGAGAAAGACAATTATCATATGGTTTCTCTCATCTATGGAACATAAGAACTAGGAAGATCGTAGGAGAAGAAAGGGATAAAGAAAGGGGGAATAATCAGAAGGGGGAATGAAGCATGAGAGACTATGGACTCTGAGAAACAAACTGTGGGCTTCAGAGGGGAGGGGGGTGGGGGAATGGGATAGGCTGGTGATGGGTAGTAAGGAGGGCATGTATTGCATGGTGCACTGGGTGTTATACGCAACTAATGAATCATCAAACTTTACATCAAAAACCAGGGATATACTGTATAGAGACTAACATAATATAATAAAAAAAATTTAAAAAAAGATTAAAAAAAAGAAATAATAACCCTAAAAAAGTAAAAAATAAATCTGATTTCAAAGATAATATTGGTGAATTAAACTTTCCTGGTAAATATTATTATGCAATCAGAAATATAGGAGTTGAAGAACACTGGACCAGAAAGTTTTCACAAACACATATTTCTGAGAGTATATATGCACATATACACAAGACACACATTTTCAGGCATACGCTTTAAGAGTGCAATGTGACACTTGAAATTGATTTAAACAAAAATTGATAAACTAATAAATATCAATATTTGGAAAATTTCTCTTGTGGGTATAGATTAAGTAATTCAGGCAAATTTTTGCATGGAAGAAAGATATAAAAAGAAAAGACTTATTGAAGAAACTAGATAAAGCTAAAAAAAATAATGAACAATTACTAGAGTTAGATATGGGAGACAGTGAATACTTATATATACCTATGTAAAATTCCTTATCAGTACCCATTATTTCTTTGTATGGATTTGAGTTATTCATGTCATTTCCTGTTAGCCTCAAGAAATTATTTCAGTTCCTTTTGCAAGGCAGGTATTAGCAATAGAACCTGTTTTTCTTTGTCTTGCAGTATCTTTGCTTTGCCTTTATTTTGGAAGGTAGTTTTGTTTGATATGTAATTTTTGGTTGATGTTTTAATTTTCATTTAACAGTTTGAATATGTCATTCCAGTGCCTTCTTGCTTCCATTCATTCTAATGAGTAGTGAGATATTTATCATATTGTGGTTTCCTTGTATGTGATAAGCTATTTTTCTCTTAGTGTTTTCAAGATTTTTTTCTTGATCCTTGTCTATCAACAGTTTGACTCTGATGTAGCTAGGTGTGGATGTTCTGTGTTTATCTTTTTTGAAGTTTTTTGAGCTACTTGAATGTGCAGATTAATATTTTTTTATCAAAGGTGAAAAGTTATCAACCAGTATTTTTTTGAATATTTTTCTGCCCCAGTTTCCTCTGTTTTTAGGACTGCTATTACACATATGTTTTTATGCTTGATGGAGTGCTATAGGACTTATGGGTCTCTGTTTTTCTTTATTCTTTTTAGTTTCTGTTCTTTAAATTTTATATTTTCTATTGATCTATTTTCAGGTTTACTGATTCTTTATTTGACCAACTCAAATTTACAAATTTATTTCAACTATTCTATTTTTAAACTCTAGAATTTCCATTTGGTTCATTTTAAATAATGTCTCTCTCTTTACTGATAGTTTATTTTTGAATAATCTTTGCCTACTTTAAATTAATTCTTTAAATGTATCCTTTTCTTCTTCAGACATATTCATAATAGCTGATTTGAAGTCTTTGTCTAGTATGTACAATAACTAGAAGTTCTCAGAGCAGTTTCTACTGACAGCTTTTTTTCTTCTTCTTCTTTGGGTCACACTTTTGTGTTTCTGTGAATGTTTTATTTTATTATTTATTTTTGGAAACTGGAAATTTTATATTCTATTTTATGTACTATATTTTTGTTACTTTAGTTTGTCGTGTCCTCTGGATTATTGTGATTTTTGCTATTTTTTCTATTCTTTTTTTTTTCCCCTTCATTTTTAAATGACTTGCCTGGATTTTTTCTGTACAACTTGCTTCCTGCAGCATTCATTCACTGAAGGCCCTGATTTTAAATTCTCTTTTCTTTTCTTTCCTTTTTCTTTCCCTTCCTCCCTTTCTCCTCTCCTCTCCTCTCCTCTCTTCTCCTCTCCTCTCCTTTCCTTTCTTTCCCTCTTCCCTCCCTCTCTTCTCTTTCTTCTTAACGATTTTATTTATTTATTTATTTATTTATTTATTTATGTATGTATGTATGTATGTATGTATGTATGTATGTATTTCAGATTGAGAGAGAGAGCAAGAGAGAGCTATCACACACAGGTGGGAGGCAGAGAGAAAGGGAGAAGCAGACCCCCCTCTGAGCAGGGAGCCTGATGCAGCACTTGATCCCAAGACACTGGGATCATGACATCAGCTGAAGGCAGACAGTTACCCAACTGAGCAACCCAGGCACCCCATCTTCCTCCCTTTCTCCCTTCTTTCTTTCCTTCCTTTCTCCCTCCCTTCCTTTCTTTTTTCCTTTCTTCCTTCTTTTCCTTTCTCCCTTCTTTCCTTCCTTCCTTTCTCCATCCCGCCCTCCCTTCCTTTCTCCCTCTCTCTCCCTCATTTGTTTTCTTTTTCTTTCTTTCTTTCTTTCTTTCTTTCTTTCTTTCTTTCTTTCTTTCTTTCTTTCTTTCTTTCTTTCTTTCTTTTTCTCCCTTCTCCCTTTCCTTTCCTTCTTTTCTTTCTCTGAGCTTCCTAGGGGTTACCTGTACATCAGCCTTGTTTAGGGATTCATCAGAGGTTGTGCTTAAGCATATATTTAGTGACACTTTGCAGATAGATCAGATCAGTGTATTGGATTGGGAAACACATTCAATGCTGAGGCAATTTAAAGTATGTCCTAGCTTTTACTTTCTGGATGTGTTAGTTGCCCTGCTCAGCTGAAGAAGTCAGACAGCTGCAGCCCTCTGCTGTCTCTTTTGAGATGCACAGCCTTCTAGGCAGCCAGGGATGCTAGGAGTTTCTCAAAGACCACTATGGTTGTTTTATCCCACAGATGTCCCTGTTATCTTTTTAACTACTCTGTTGCTTGGCTTTCACTGTTGTTTGCCAACGGGATCGTGATAGCTTTTGCTAACACCTCTGGTTATGGTTTTGTTTGTTTGTTTTTTTTTTTTTTTTCATACTTCCCTTGGAATCAAGAACTCTTGTCTCCTGAAGTGAGGCTACCAGTACTCATGATGTGCCCTACCCTGGTAGGGTTGAGCCATCATGGAGCTGGGTGGGGACTTAAGAAAAACTTAAGGTGACACTCGGGTCCTGCCACCTTCCTTCTTACCTTCACCAGCCCCCTGTGCTCTTCGCTGGCATGATGCTCAGGCAGACCCTGGTACTCACAGCCTGGTTTGCCCTAACTGTGGCTTACCCCATTACTGACCTAGACTTGATCACTGACATTGAATTAATTAATGAACTTGAGTTCATTAATGCCCTTGAGCTGACAGCTGAACTAGAATCCACTGCTGACCTGGAGCTGACCACTGCAGAGTCCACCACCACCCTGGAGTTTCCCGCTGACTTGGAGTCCACTGCAACCCCAGAGTCCCCCGCTGACCTGAAGTCCACCACTGACCTGGAGTCCACTTCCACCCCGTAGTCCCCTGCTGACCTGGAGTCCACCATGACCTTGGAATCCACCTTGACCCCGAAGTCCACCACTGTCCTCGAGTCCCCAGCTGACCTGGAGTCTCCTCCTGAACTAGTCTCCATTAGTGGTGTAGAATTGACCATGGATGTGCATTTCGAGGACACACAAGCTTTTGAATTATCTACTGAAGTAGAATCAAACACTCATAGGTTTGAGGAAGCAACCATGAAAGCCATGGAACATGTCACTCCTACTCATTCAGAAGAACCCATGATTAGAAGACCAGACCAGTCGAGCACCTCTGTGAGAAGCAATGAGTCCGTCTCAGTACTTTTTTTTTAAATGAAGCAGATTTTCCATTAGTTATGAACATCACTCTTCTAACCACAACTTTCTAAGAAGATTCTGAGCTTCTGAACAAGTCTTCCATTCCATTATAGGAGATTGATTAATTGTAAAGGACTAGTAAGACATAGATGTACCAGCTGAGGATAAACAGAGTGGCGGGAGTTATACCCACAAGGGGAGGGCTGCCCCTTAACCATGTCCCATCTCATAGGGGCTCAATAAATGTTTTTTGGAATTGAAAAAAGAAAAAGAAAAAAAAAAAAACTTCAGGCGAAACACAGCAAATCCCAAATGTTTTTATGCAAGTTCAGCAAATTTCCTTGAATAAATATGTCTTAATCAATTGTATGCTTTTGGTCAATTTCAAGAATAAGAACTAATTGCTCTTGACAACATTTTTCAGTTTTATCTTTGCTCTTTCAGAGATTTGCTGAAATCTCCACTTCCAGAATAACTAAAATATACAGTCCAGTCTAACTAAAAATTATTTGATGAATAAAATAATTAATGAATGTATTAATATCCCACTTGGCAAAAATATCTTAAAATGTCTTATTTTATGAACACATTAAAATAATTCAGCATTGGGGAGCCTAGGTGGTTCAGTCTGTTAAACATCCCAGTCTTGATTTTGGCTCATGTCATGATCTCAGGGTCGTGAGATCGAGACCTACATCCAGCTCCATGCTGAGCATGGAACCTGCTTAAGATTCTCTCTCCCTCTCCTTGTGTCCTTTCCTGC
>NW_024427107.1:3436256-3468885 GCF_017311325.1 Ursus maritimus
CTGCTGACATTTGCTTGTTCTTGCTCTCTCTCTAAAAAATTAAAAAAAAAAAAACACACACATAATTTAGTATTGAACACTTAAGCACATATTTATGTTACCACTCTCAAAGTGTAACTGTTTTAATAGTGTTTCTATGGTCTTCATGGTGCAAACTTACTATTTTTATCACATTGGACTCTCAGATGCTTTAATTACTTAGCTAGTTAGTAGATATTCAGCCTTTTATTCTAATTGTTTCTGAGTTTATAAGATTTTTATTTTCTCAAAGACTCATTTCTTTTTTTCCTTAAGTACTTACTTCTACATAAAAAATGAATTTTTTTCTGAGAGTGTCTTTTTAAATTACAATTATAACACATTCCTAGTACATATAAGAACATTAATGTAATTAATACTAATAAATTTTTTCAGTTTATCAGTATTTGTTTCAATGTTATATATTGAATACATAAAGGAAATGTTATATTCTATAGCATAGCCATGAATACTTAATACATATACAATGGTGTACACTTAAAAATAAATCAAACAAGGTTAGGCCTCAAATTTTTTAACAATGAGTTGTATATGAATATAAAAGAACATAATCAATATGAAAGTATAATTTCATAGACATTATAAATTCTCCAAGGACATGGAAATATTTATTTTACTAGAAATGAAAATACATGTTTGTAGCAATTTCAAATAAGATGCATTTAGAATGTTTGTGTTTTGGTCTTCTGGAAAGGTCTTTTATTTGTTTTTATTTTTAAAAACATAAAACAATTCTAATATCTTAATGTTTTAGCTTGTGTAACTTGTATTGAGTCTGATCGCAGGCCATAGGACATACTCCTCCCTGAGTTGGACATGGAAAATGGAGTAGATTCAAAGTCAAGAGTTATCATTTCAAAAGCAAAAACCCACTTCATGTTCTTACTCTAATTTGCTACTTTAAAAAAGAACCTTGTTTATTGTCCAAGCTGCTTTCCTCTACTGCTGTTAAGTGCAGTTGGATATTGTGAGTCACACCATAGTTATGCCAAAACAGATGCATTTGTGCTCTGCTTTGGCAACCCAGCTTGGCCCTGTTTCCATCATGACATTACAGCTTCTTTTGAATGAAATAATTATTTGGATAAACTATAATGCTACACATTATATTAGTTGAGTTTTCTGCAGTGAAATAAACGTTGACCAAACAGTTCCCATAACTGATAAAGAAGAACCTTATGGAACCCATTAGCATGATCAAAGGACAGAGACAGCTGAGAGGATGAGGAAAAAACAATGAGAGGAAGACGTTATTTAGATAAGTCATATTTAAAAAGATAATTTCGTTAATAGACATTATTTATTAGAGCCATTTTAGATTAACAGCAAACATCCATGGAAGATAGAAAGATTTCTCATATACCCCTTGCCCCATACAGGCATAGCTTTTCCCATTATTAACATCCCCTACCAGACTGGTACATTGGTTACAAAGGACAAACTTACACTGACACATCATTATCACCAAAGTAATTGTTTAAGTTAGAGATGACTCTTGGAACAATATATAATGACAATATAATGCATACATTCACCATGGTAGTATCATTCAGAGTGGTTTCACTGCCCTAAAAATTTATACTCTGCAGTTTCATCCCTTCCTCACCCCAGCCCCTAGCAATCACTGATCCTTTTACTGTTTCCATAGTTTTGTGTTTTCCAGAATGTCCTATGGAATCACATTGTATGTAGACTTTTGGAATTGTCTTCTTTCCCTTAGTCAAATGCATTTAGGGCTCCTCCATATCTTATGGTTCGAAAGCTCATCTCCATTTAGAGCTGAATAATATTCCATTTTCTGGATACACAAGAGTTTATCCATTCATGTACTGAAATACATCTTGGTTGCTTTCTAGTTTTTATTAGGAATAAAGCTGCTATAAACATCTGTGTGTAGGTTTTTGTGTGAAAATAAATTTTCAGCTCCTTTGAGTAAGTAACAAGGAACACAGTAACTGGATTTTATGGTAAGAGTATGTTTAGTTTATAAGAAACCACTGAATTATCTTCTGAAGTAGATGTACCATTTTGCATTTCCACCAAAAATGAATGAGTTCCTGTTCCTGCACATCCTAACCAGCATTTGGTGTTGTCAGTGTTCTAAATTTTGGCCATTCTAGTAGGCAGGTAGTGACATCTCATTGGTGTTTGGGTTTGCATTTTCCTGATGACATGTGATGAGGAGCATCTTTTCATATAATTGTCACTTCTACATCTTCTTCAGTGAGGTATCTGTTAGGAGCTTTGGTCGGCTCCTGTTTTGGTCATCTTGTTTTCTTATTGCTGAGTTGTAAGAGTTCTTCTGGTATATATTATCTATTTTTATCATGTATGTATTTTGTAAATATTTTCTCTGAGTCTGTGGCTTTTCTTTACATTTTTTCTACGGTATCTTTTTTTCTTTTATTTTTATTTATTTATTTATTTTTAGTAGACTCCACACTCAGCGTGGAGCCCAATGTGGGGCTTGTAACTCACAACCTGAGACCAAGACCTGAGCTGAGACCAAGAGTTGGTCACTCAACTCACTGAGCCACCTGGGTGCCCTGACAGTATCTTTAATAGAGAGTATTTTTTAAAATTTTAATGGGATCCGTCCTATCAATTCTTTCTTTCATTGATTATGCTTGTGGTGTTGCATCTAAAAAATTATTGCTGAATCTACAGTCACCTAGATTTACCTTGATTCATTTCTAGGTTATTATCTAGAAGTTTTACAGTAGATCTGCAATCCATTTTGAGTTAATTTTTTAGAGGAGTACAAAGTCTGTGTCTAGATTCATTGTGCATGTGGATGTCAATCAGTTACAGCACTGTTTATTAAAAATACTGTCTTTGCTGTGTTGTGTTCCTTTTTCAAAGAATAATTGGCTATATTGGGGCATTTGGCTGGCTCAGTCAGTAGAGCATGCAACTTTTAATCCTAGGGTAGTGAATTGGGCATGGAATCTACTTAAAAACAAAACAAAACAAAGATTAGTTGGCTATATTAATATGGGCAAGGCTCTGAGATTTATAGTCTGTTCCATACATCTGTTTGTCTGTTCTTTTCCCAATACCACACTGTCTTGATTACTGCAGTTTTATGTAAGTCAGGGAAAGTTGATCCCAACTTTGTTTATCTCTTTCATCATTGTGTGAGTTATTCTGGACCTTTGCTTGTACATATAAAACTTAGAATCAGTTTGTCAATATCCACAAAATAATTTTCTTGGATTTTATTGGGATCACTTTTTTTTAAAAAGATATTTTATTTTTTCATTTGAGAGAGAGAGAGCAAGAGCATGATCAAGGGGGAGAGTTAGAGGGGAGGGAGAAGCAGACTCCCTGCTGAGTAGGGAGCCCAACATGGGGCTCTATCCCAGGACCCTGAGATCATGACCTGTGCCTAAGGCAGACACTTAACCCACTGAGCCGCCCAGGTGCCCCTTATTGGGATTGCTTTGAATCTATAGGTAAAGTTGAAAAGAACTGACATCTAACAATAGAGTCTTCCTATCTAAGAACATGGAAAATCTCATCTCTCCATTTATTTAGTTTTTCATTTTTTCTCATCAAAATTTTGTAGTTTTACTCATATAGATCTTGAAAATTTTTTTAGATTTATAACTGTTTCATATATGGGTGGTAATGTAAATTGTAGCGTGGTTTTAATTTCAAATTCTACTTGTTCATTGCTGGTATATAAAAAAGTGATTGACTTTTGCATTTTGCAACCTTACAATAATTAGTTTTTAGTTCCAGGAGTTTTTTTCTTTATCCTTTAGGTTTTCTACATACATGATTATGTCATCTGTAAACAAACATAGTTTTATTTTTCATTCCCAACCTATATAACTTTTCTTTTTTTTAAATTCATATTCAATTTTAAACTTGAAATCTACAGTGAGGTTTGTAAGAGCCTTTAATCTCAACTTACAAATCTTTGTTTACAAATCAAGTATACTTTGTTTTAAAATTTTAAAAATAGTACCTTCACTTCTTGTTATTAATAGTCAATTTGTTTATAATTTTGACAGATTAAACTTCCCTAAATATTTCCCAAACATACACAAGCTTTATTAAGTAATCTCTCTTAAACTTTTTAAACCATTATCACAAATTTGATTTAATATATCAAATTGTTCAAGCATTTCACACACTAAATAAAGCAAGGCCAACTTTAGAGCAATAATGAAAAATCCTCCTTAGGACATAAATACTTTTGCAAGCCTATTCTAAACATACCAGTTTACTAAATCAGATCCTTTTAAACTTGTGAGACTGTTTATAATCACATTCCCTTAAATGTCAAATTAAAATTATATTCCATCAGTCTCAAACATTATAAAGTACAAGAATAAAATTGCTTATTATATTCGGTAGGACTTCCATATATTCACACATTTTTTGACATTCTGTATAATGTTGAAAAGGACTGGTGAGAGATGTCATATTTGCCTTGTTCCCAGAAAGCTCCAAGTTTCTCATCAATGAGTATAATGTTTGCTGCAGGGTTTTTTTTTTGTTGTTGTTGTTGTTGTTTTTTTTTTGTAAATTTTTTTTTTAATCAAGTTGAGGAAGTTCCCCTCTATTCCTAGTTTACTGAGAGTTTTTATCATGGGTGGGTGTTTGATTTTGTCACATGCTCTTTTCTGATGCTATTGATATGATTAAGTGACTTTTCTTCTTTAAGCTATTGAATTGATGGATGACATTAAAATGATTTTTGAATGTTGAACTAGCTTTGCATACCTGGGATAAATCGTACTTGGTTATGATATATAATCCTTTTTATACATTGTTGGATTTGACTTGCTAATATTTTGCTGAGGAATTTTACAACTGTATTAATGAGAAATAATGGTCTATACTTTTCTGTTCTTGTAATGTCTGTCTGGTTTTGATATTAGAGTAGTTCTTATCTCATGAAATGAGTTAGAAAATGTTCCCTCTGTTTTTATTCCTCTGTTTTATCTTTAGGAAGAGATTGTAGAGAATTGATATAATTTCTCTCTTAAGTATTTGTTATAATTCACCAGTGAACCCATCTGGGCCTGATGCTTTCTGCTTTGAATGGTTATGGATTATTGCTTCAACTTCTTTAATAGATATGGGCATAATCAGTTTGCATATATCTTCTTGTGAGAATTTTGACAGATTATGTCTTTCAAAGAATAGATCTATTTATCAGTTTTTTGAGCATAGAGTTGTTCATAATATTACTTTATTATCTTCTCAGTGTCCATGGAATCTGTAATGATATCTCTCCTCTTTCATTTCTGATATTAAATTTTGTCCTCAATTTTTTCTTAGTAGCCTAACTAGAAGCTTATCAATTTTATGGATATTTTCACAGACCACTTTTGTTTTCATTTATTGTCTGAATTGATACCCTGTTTTCAATTTCATTAATTTCTATTTTAAGTTTTTTTTTTTTAAGTAGGCTCCATGCCTACTGTGGAGCCCAATGTGGGGCTTGAACTCACAACCCTGAGATCAAGACCTCAGCTGAGATCATGAGTCAGATGTTTAACTGACTGAGCTACCCAGGCACCCCTATTTTAATTTTTATTATTTCTTTGTTCTGTTTTATTTGGATTTCATTAACTTTTAAAAAGTTTCCTTAGAAGTTTAGATGACTGATTTTAGATTTTTCTTATTTCTAATATATGCATTCAATGATATAAATTTCCTTCTAAACACTGCTTTTGTTGAATCCCACAAATTTTGGTAAGTTGTGTTTACATTTTCACTTAGTTTCAGATATTGTAAAATTTCTCTTGAGTTCTTCTTGGACCCATATGTTATTTAGAAGTGTACTGTTTAATCTTCAAATAATTTGGGGGTTTTCCTGATCTCTGTTATTTATTCTTAGTTTAATTCCATTGTGGTTTGACAGCAGAAATTTTATGATTTCCATCCTTTTAAATTTGTTAAGGTGTTTTTTGTGGTTCAGAATGTGGTCTATCTTGGTGAATATTCTGTGGAGCTTGAGAAGAAATATGTATCCTATGTTGCAGATGAAGTAATCTACAGATATTCATTTTATCCGTTTGACTGATAGTGTTGTTGAATTGAGCTATTTCCTTACTAATTTTCTGCTTGCTGAATCTGTCCATTTCTCATAAACGGGTGTTGAAGTATTGAAGTATAATGGTGGCTTCATCTATTTCTCTTTGCAGTTCTATCAGTTTTTGCTCATGTATGTTGGCACAGTGTTGTTAAGCACATACATGTTAAGAATTGTTAATTCTTGGAGAATTGACCTATCATTATATAATGCTCTTCTTTATCCCTGATAATTTGACTTGCTCTGAAGTCTGCTCCATCCATTATTACAATAGCTACTCCAACTGAGTATTGAACAATTAGTGTTATCTTGATATATTTTCTCCATCCATTTACTTTCAATTTCTATGTTTCTCTACTTATAAAATGAGTCTATTGAGCACAATATATAATTTGGTTTTGTTTTTTGCTCCACTCTATCAATCTCTGACTCTTAATTGGTGCATTTAGACACTGACATTCATAATGGCGATTGATATATTTGTTACTTTTGTTTGTTGCTATCGCCACCATTTTTTGTTCTTATTTTTGTCCTTTACATTTTTCTACCTTTTGTGGTATTAATTGAGCATTTTATATCATGTTAGTTTCTCTCCTTTCTTAGTATATCATTTATACTATCTTTTTAACTTTTTTAAGTGGTTGACCTAGAGTTGACAATATACATTTACGACAAATCCACATCCACTTACAAATAACGCTATATTGCTTCTCAGGTAGTGCAAGCACCTTATAATAACAACATAATCGCAGTTTCTCCCTCCCATTTCTTATATTGTTGCTGTCATTAATTTCACTTATACATAAACACAGATAATAATAAGATATTTTAACTGAGGACTTCAGAGGGGAGGGGAGTGGGGGAATGGGATAGACTGGTGATGGGTAGTAAGGAGGGCATGTATTGCATGGTGCACTGGGTGTTATACGCAACTAATGAATCATTGAACTTTACATCGGAAACCGGGGATGTACTGTATGGTGACTAACATAATATAATAAAAAAACATTAAAATAAAAAATAATAATAAAATATTTTTTCAGGGTGTGAATTCTCTCAACACTCTCAGTATTTTCTCTCAACACTTTAAATATTTCACTTCACTCTCTTCTTATTTCCATGATTTCTGAGGAGAGTTTAGGTGTAATTCTTATCTCTCTCCTCTATAAGTAAATTGGTTTTTCCCTCTGGTTTCTTGCAGGAGTTTTTCTTTATCTTTGATTTTTTTTTTTTTTGTAGTTTGAAAGTGATATGCCCAGGTATAGTTTTTGTTTATTTGGTTTTGGTTTTTTATTTTTAGGAGGGAGATGTGAGCATTTATCCTTCATGGTGTTTTCTGAGCTTCTTGTATCTGTGGTTTGATGTCTGACTATAATTTGGGAAAATTAAAAGTTACTATTCTTTCACATAGTTCTTCTGTTCCTTTCTTTCTTCTCCTTCTGGCATTTCCATTATGCACATGTTACCTTTTGTATTTCTCTGAAAGTTTTTTGATATTCTTTTTCTTTTTTCCCTTTTTTTTTCTCTTCAGTTTTGGAGGTTTCAATTGATGTATCCACAAGGTTAGAGATTCTTTCCTTCTCTGTGTCCTAGGTACTAATAAGCCCATTAAAGGCATTCTTTATTTCCATTATATTATTCTGTTCTCTAGCATTTCTTTTTGTTTTGTTTTGTTTTTCCCTTAGGGTTTTCATCTCTCTGCTTACATGTCCATCTGTTCTTACATGGTATCTACTTTATCCATTAGAGCCCTCAGCATATGTGTCAGAGTTGCTTTAAATTCCCAGTCTGATAACTCCAACATTTCTGCCATAGCTGAGTCTGGTTCTGATGCTTGTTCTGTGTCTTCAAACCGTATTCTGTTTCCTGTTAGTATATCTTTTAATTTTTAATTGCTACCCAGACATGACATACCAGATAAAAGGAGCAACTGTAATAGGTCATTAGTAATGCATCGGTGTGAAGAGGAAGTATTCTACAATACCATGATTAGATCTCAGTCTTTTAATTAATCTTCACTTTGGATGTGAATTCCACATGCATCTCAGCCACCGCCTCCTCCAACTTTAGAAAGGACAGAAAGGTTAAAGGAGGCTACACCTTGGTATCTCCCTACCTTCAGATCAGTTAAGTTGTGATAAAAGAAGGTCAAGATCTGGTTAAATAGTTTCTCCTAAAGGCAGAGACTGTTAAGAAGAACAGAAGTATAGAATGCTGTGGCATATTTCAAAAGGGTAACTTTTTTCCTCCCCCTGCTAGAAGCACAGGGGAATTTTCTCTGATATAACTGAAATAATTTCAAAATTATTCAAAGAAATGGAAAAGAAGAAGTACAAAAAGTTTTGTATACCTTTGGACTAGATTATTCAATGGAGTTAATAATAGTTCATCCCATTTACTTTATGTCTGTTTTTCTCATCTCTCTCACTCCTTCTGTTCTCCCACGCCTCCCTCTGTCTTTCCCTCATATACATACACATTTCCCTCTGCTTTATCTATATCTGTCATTGTGAATTATAGCCTTAGCGGGACAAAGATACTCCTTATTTTTTAAATGCTTTATTACTCTGAAATATATCTCGTCAGGTACCAAGTTTGTAACCCCTGCTCTCTTCATATTTGTATTTGCCTGGCATCTTTGCTTAAACTTTAAACATTTTAACATTTCCATCTTTGTATCTTTTAAATACAGGATAGAGTAGGATTTTGCTTTGTCAACTAGAAGTATAATATTTTTTTAAATTGTTTGAATCCATTTACCTTACTGATATATTTAATCTGTTCAGTGTTTTGTTGTGCTTATGTGTATTCACATCTCTTACATAAATAGATTCTGGTATTACATAAACTCTCTCTGGCATTTCATTTTCTTTCTCTTCCATTTTAAATCTTTTTTTTTTCATTAGGAAGTTCTTTATTTTTGGAGGTAATGGTTACTCTTATATTAATATCAATATATTTATATAATTTCCTTATTACTCTCTTGTTTGGTTTATTATCTTCCTCTACAGAGAGCATTATTTAAACATCATGTAACTTCTCCCCACCCCAGCCTTTTCCTTCATCATCTGATTTGAAGTAATACCTTTTACTCTTTAAATATTTATAAGACAATCATTAAGCTAATTCTGGTTTTCAATTGCTTTTCCCATTAGCTCCTTACACCCTTGGTTTGGTTATTTTTTGTTTGTTTGTTTTTGTTTTAAGATTTTATTTATTTATTTGACAGAGAGAGAGACAGCCAGCGAGAGAGGGAACACAGGCAGGGGGAGTGGGATAGGAACAAGCAGGCTCCTAGCAGAGGAGCCCGATGTGGGGCTTGGTCCCATGACCCTGGGATCACGCCCTGAGTCAAAGGCAGACGCTTAATGACTGAGCCACCCAGGCGCCCCAAGCCACCCAGGCGCCTCTTGGTTTTGATATTTGACCTATATTTGTGTTTTATAAAAATATAATTATGGCATGTTATATTCTGTCCCATCATTTAATTGTGATCCAATGGCAAATATAATTTGTGTTCACAATTATTCCTCTTGTCAATGTCTCTCCTCCCATTATGTTTATCTGAAGCTCTTTCTCTAAGAGGGTCCTCAAGAAGTGTTCATGGGAGCACTTCACTCGGCTCTTAGGTTCATGACTATTTTACATTAAAGTCAGTTTGGCTCAATATAATGTCCTTAGCTAACATTTTCTTTTCATGAGTATCTTAAATATGTTACTTCACTTCCTTCTAGCAAAAAGTATGGTGATTGAGAAATCTGAAGGCAGTATTATCTTCTTTCCTTTATACTTGAGTAGGTCAATTTTTTCTTAGGTGATGAAATGATTCATAAAAATCTCTTTAAATTATATTCAAGTCCAGTATTTTTCTAAAATATGTCTTGATATTGGTCATTTAGGTTTAATTTTTCCAGATTTCAGGCTATTTAAATTTCAAATATTTATTTTTTAATTTGAGGAAAGACATATGTATTTCATATATGTAATATGTATATTACATAATATAAACATAATAATATGTATAATATGTGATATTATGTATTATAAAATAATTATATATATTATTATTTTGTTTTGGGTTTTCCTATGTAGAGTCATGCAATATGTATGTTATATCTTTTTTCCTGTCTTCAATGTTACTTTTTAAACTACTTTTAAAATTTCCTTTGTTTCATTTTTTAAAAGAAATTTTGGTTGACATGTAACATATACATTAAAACATGTAATAAAGATTACAGTTAAATGAATTGAACATACTCATATAAACATTACTTAAATAAGAAATGGAAAGTTATCAAAAACCCAGTAGCCCCACATATCTTCATTTAATTGCTAACATCATGAAAGGTAACTGCCATCTTGAGTTTTAATATCATACGTGTATTTACATTTTATGTAAGGGATGACTACATGCGTACTTTTTTGTATTCACTTACAATTCCTTATTCACTCAATCGTATCCATGTTGTTGTGTATAATTGTTCATTAAATCTCTTTTATATATATATTCCATTGAATTAACATGTCATGATTTATTATGTATTATTTATTGTACAGCGAAATGAAATTTGGGCTGTTAGCTATTAACGAATAGTTCTGTTGTGACTATGACTGTGAAGGTACCTTTCAGTGAACATATATAGACATTCTCTCGTGCATATACTACAGATGGGATTGCTGGGTCTTAGAGAATGGATATGGCCAATTTTCGTAGGTGCTGCCAGTCCACCAGTGTTGTATGAGATATGTAATTATTCTTTATCTACGTAAACAATTGAGATTGTCTTTTTTTTTCTTTTAAGCTGTTTTGGAGGTGTTCTGTTTTTTTTCTTTGTCTTTTTTTTTTTTTAATTTAACTGTGTGTGGTAGTATTGCATTGTAGGTTTTTTTTTTCTTTCTTTCCCATGTCTTTTTATTAAAAAAGTAAAAAGTTTTCAACTTCTATTTCTCTAAGGCATTTTCTGATGGGTTTACTTCTGCTTTTTTTCTTACTTAATTTTACTTCTAAAAAATGTATTTCAGTTTTAATTCTTTCCTGATTTATCATTTAGTTTCTGTTTTCTTCATTACTTTTTCTTCTATCATGTCCTTAATTTATTTTAGTTCATTTTGAAGAATTCAGGGATAGTTTTTATCTATTTGTGAGCATCCTTACTGTCTGTAAGGATATATTCTTTTTCTTATAGTAGCTCTGTAAGTAATTCAATTATGATTGGTTTCCTATTCTTAATTTTTTATAAGGCATTCAATTTTTTTCTTAAGCTTTTAGGAAGGAGGTTATATAACTTTTACTCTTCTAAGTTTGTGGCTTTAGCAATTCTTCAGTTGCCATATGAGTTTTTCAAAAACAGTTTCATGCTTTCTGAGATGTCCTAGGTCTGCTCTTTTCCTGCCACTCAGTTGTATCCTCCCTTTTCTTTGGCACTATTTTCCCTGTCCTTTCAGTGAGGCATTTATTTCCAGAGTTTTCGCCGCAGTTCAGGGCTTTGTCCTGGAAGGGAGCTTTGGCTGGACAATTTGAAGTGTTGAAAGGATTTACTGTCCCAGCCCCTATAGACCTTATCAGAGACCCCCTTTTACTCACCTATTAGTTGGAGAATATAAAAAAAGCTCCCAGCTTCAGCAGTTCTCAAATGAGCCTGCTGCACTCTCCAGAGAGCTCCTATTAGCTATGAGTATTTCTTTTTTCTCTTCTTTCATATCCACCAGAGGTTTCTTTGTTTCTTTCTGCTTCCTGCCACACAGATAATAGTGGTAGGACAGATTATAACTGTTCTTGTGTTTTTTCTCCACTACCAAACACAGTTTGGCGTGTGTGAGGCTACCTCATGTCGTTGTGTTGTCACTGTTGTAGATATTATTCATTCATTAATATATTAATATGTAATTAATGTGTGTATCAGTCACTTTGTTTTAGGGAGAATTTAAGAAGATCTGAAAGCTATATTGATACCACCTCTATCTTCCTTCTATTTTCTTTATGATTTATAATATTCCAAGTGTTACTTCACTGGTGTTAACTTCATTTTTCTTCAGGGTCTCACATGTTATACCTATTCATTCATGCATATTAAATGCCTAGTAAAATGAAAAAGGCTATCATTTCAAAACTGTCCATAGGTATTAGATATATTTTAGCCATGGGTTATTAAAGTTATAAATGCTATTTAGATTTTTTTTTGTTCTTGTTAATTTCTTGCTTTCATTTTCTTAGAGAACGGATTCCAGAGCTACAGAATTATAGACATAGTGGTATGTTTTTTAAAAGATGCATTTATTCATAAACCAGGTTTTTCTATTATAACTAGGAAGCAATAGCTTTGATCTGCAAGTCAAAGATGACTTGAAACAGCTTTTGCAAAAGAAAACAAATGTATTTTCATGAATTCTTGGCATTTATAGTCATCTGGAAAGAATTAATAAAAAATATTTTTCTAAAGTTGTCTGATGGTGTTAATGGCCCTTTACTGAGTTTAATCAAGCTTAAAGTTCAAGAGGCAAACCACATGCTTTTGGCTATTCTTATATATATTTAAAGGGCACCTAGGCTTAAATTTCTTTTAAAACCTGTCTATCATTTCCCAAACCAAAATGTCATGATTGGAAGTGAGCAGTATATTTACTCTTGTCTCTCTCTTTTTTTAACTTTAAATATTAAATAGTCTATGCCTTTTAATCTTTTGAAGATTAAAAAAAAGTATTATTATTCCAAGAAAAATAGGTCCAGTGGTTTTGAATTTTTCCCCCCACATTGTTTGATGCCAAAGTACTGCTGGGCAAACTAATTTAGAAGCAGATCTTATTCCACTGCATTCAAATTTCAATGGGATGAGTGGGAAGTTTGACAATTTGCCTTACATCTCTACTTCCTCTTCAGGTGTTCACATCAGCTATCTTTGAAAGAGTGGTACCTTTAAGCCAACAATTCAGACAACTCAGACACCTGTCACTTTTGTAGATTTTCAGAATTTCTCACCTAAGACAGAAATAATCAATCTGTTTTAAATGAATGAAATAGGCAAATGTCTACATCATTTCTCTTTCATCATTTCTCTTCCAAAATGTGCTAACTCCTTAGAGGAAAATCATTTTAATACTTAAGATGTTAGTAAAATGTTTTTCATTTCAATACCTTGCATATTCAAATTCCCTATCCACAAACCCCATTGGCCAGTAAGCAAGAAATATTGAGTTGAGACGGCTTACGGGACAATTTTTTGTTACTTCTGTCGTATTGATATTAAAAGTGAAAACTCAGTCTCTACATATTTGAAAATAGGCAAGCAATTGTCCATTTTATTTAATATATATTAATTAAACTTCATTGTCTTTATGTGCATATCCATTTGCATATGCATTAATCCGAAAGGTATACATAAATTGCAGTTCCAAATGAATTCTATCCTTCAAATTGGTCACCTTGGAAAGGAGTTTACATATTACAGTGATACCATAATTGCTCAAGTTATCTGTTCTGTTTTGTTTTTCGAACTTGTTACCCAGCTTATTTTGTAGTTTTAATAAATAAAATGGATTTTGTGAATTTTTTGGAATACATAAAATTTCAATTTCAAAAGATGAAGATTTGACATGGCCAAAGGGGAGTTGCAGAAATGCATTCTAAAAGTAGTTCTAAGAGTAGAATTAAAAAGTCTTAAAGAAAAATAGCAGTTGTATTTAAGTACTGTCTGAAATTTGAGTGTATAAAACTTATACTGGTTAAGTAATTTGTTTATTTAGATAAAGGCATGAATATGACTCTAAAAATATGTTTACCCAAATATAAAAGTATGTGTGTATATGTTGTATATTTCATCGATATATAATTGAATGATAGAATGTCATAGCTAACAAGGGTCTTATAATCTATATCAATTCTCAATTGTTGCTTTCTTTAAACAAATGTCTGGAAAGTTTTATTTCCAGATTTCACAGCTACTTAAGACCAGAGGTAAAAAGTATGTCCTAACTTCTGATTCATTGTTTATTCACTAAGGCATGCTTTTTAATATTATGAACTTTCACATGAATTCAAAATTATTGCTTCTAACTTTTGTTTTTGAAAATATATGTCTTTGATTTTGTAACTGGATAACTGAGGTTGTGTTCTATCTCTGTATTCTCCCTCACTTTATTCATCTAACAGGCCAAGGGGTCTGGCTGTGGCCACCCTGAGTAATGGCATACCTCAGCACTTGTATCAGGGACTGTAGGACCCCTGAGGTGAGCCACTTTGGTAAAGGTTATGCTCCATTGTGAATGCAGATCCAAAGTGTTCTTATAATCACATTTTGATGTGGTTTGTGTTTATATGTGACATTTGATTGAAAGCAAAATTAACCTTTTATTAGCATGAGGGCTTGAAATAGTTACACCAGAAGTAGGTTGTGTGTCTAGAGTTACAAATAACATTTTATACATAAATGTCTTATTCTTAAAATATATTTTTGAATATGTAAAATGTGACAGGAAATACAAATAATTTGATCCATAGACCTTGACATTTTAGAAATACATTTCACGGTTTTAAACTATTATCACTTACAACTGGGTCAGTTCTCTCTCTCTCTCTCCATACAGACACACACACACATACACACTGAATCCTACAAATAACACATTTAAAAAATAGGAATTAGAAAAATAAATAGTTTAAGATTATTCTCAAAAATATTCTATAGAAAATGCATGAAAATATACTTTTTATAGTTTTGAGTAACCCAGGAGTCATGTGAAGTAACTTACTTCACATGTAACAGTAAGTAACTTACTGTTAAGTAAGTGAATGTAATGCATATATGATTTGGAAGTGTATTTTATAACTGTGTATGTGGAATATTTTTTCTGTCTTTCTTTTCTGTCTTTAAAATAGATAATAATCTAACTGTATGACAATGGATAAGTTACTCACCTACTCTGGGATTCACTCTGGTCTTCAGTGTTCTTATCTTCAAAGTGTGACAGTTTGATAAAGTAAAAAAATCCAAAGTTATTAGTGAGAATAAATGTATCATTTAAGTCATATTGTAAAAACTTAAACTAACAAATACTTTTCAGTTCCTACTCACATTTTCTGTTCAAATCCTCCCTAGTCCTCTTTCCAAAAAAGTGAATGTTTAGTTCTCATCTTAAAATAATACAAATAAGTGCCCTAGCCAATGGATAGCTTGTTTCTCTAATAATCTCAATTAAATTCTTTCTTTTTACTTCTAAACATAAGGCAGATTTAATATTATGAAAAATATAAACTTTTGGTACAAAATGTCTAAAACTTGCAATAAATCATAACATCGTTTTAAGTCTATAACAGATTTCAAAAATAAGTAAGGTGAGTATCACCATAAAATTAGAAATTAGAGCTATAACTAAAGCCAGTGCTCCCACTGTCTCAAGGGAAGAAGACATGGATACAGAAGGGGTATTTTACTTGCCAACGAAGGGTTTGGATTAAAAAAAATATACTATGATAATGGGAAATTTTAAGTATATACAAAAATATAGAAAATAGTATAATAAACAACTACATACGCATCACCGAACCTGTATATAGCAAAACATGTTATATCTTTACCTCTTTTCAACTCCCAAAACTCCTTCTTTGGTTTGCAAAAAAAAACAGATGAAATTATATGTCATCTGTAAAATTTTTCTCAAGGTGCCTTAGTGAAGGAGTACACGTGAAATACTACATACAGCAAAGGGAAGATATCCAGCCAGTTTGTTTATTACAGTTGGTCTGTGGGTGAAAATCATCTCTTATACTCACAACTATACATCTACCATTAGATAGCTTTGGGATTCAAATGTACAAATCTATATGATCTGGGAACATGCAGTAAACAAAATTAACGTCTAAAATCATTTGCATGCTGAAAATACTGCCAGAAGGATCCATCTTGGAAGGAGGACATGCAAGATTCCTGTAGGTCACCCACCAGAATACAAGCTCACAACCAAATTGCAAAACACACAAGGAAGCTTCCAATATTTAGTGGAAGGAATGTCAGAAAGTACAGCAAGCAAGATGATATAACCACAAGGTTTTTACATGATAACTTTAACAGATGCAGAGTCTAAAATCAATAAATATAAAATGATTAAATAAGGATTTAAAAATATAACAAGTTACCATCAAACAATATACCAGTAAGGCTTAGAATAGAAATAAGTAGAAATTCAGAAATACACATATATATAATATAAAAATATATATAATATAACCATGGAAATTAAAACCTCAGTATATGTGGTAAGTAACATAAAATATAGTTGTTACAATATTAGAGGTAATTAGAAAGTTGGAGTATAAAGCTGAACAAATTATGCTGTGATTTAAAAGATGGAAAATGTGACAGAGGTGTTAAGAGAGATAATTTTGGAAAAATATGCCTAACATATTCATATAAGGATTCCAAAGAAGAAAATACAGTGAAAACAGAGAAGATATTTATTTGAAGGTATGGGAATAGTTGGAGTTTTAAGGGATTCCCCAATAAATGGCAGTATTTTTTTAATCTGGCTGTAAGCAACTTTACATATAATTATGTAAGTAAAATATCACTTTTATTATTGATAAAGAATATTTCAAGTAATGTACCTTAGTGTGAGAAACAAACTTATGAATGAAACTTTAGAATTGGGCAGAATACTGACACATCAATACTCAGTGTTTTAGTGGGTAAAATTGTGAGGTAAAACTTGCAGTAAGAAACATCCCAAAAGAAAAAGTCAATAATAAGTCATGACCAGGTAACCTCTCTAAATTTACCTGACATATAAGTAAGTCATTCCACATTCTCTGAGGGTAAATGAATTAAGGGATGAAGGGATACACAGTTATAAAAACTGGGGTTATTTCATATTTTTTAAAACTCAGATGATAGGTGACAAAGGCAAATAATGTTACAGAATTGATTAAAGAAAGGATAAAACTCCCAAGCAGGGTGAGTAGATAAAAATCCACACCAACACATGTTGGAGTGAAATTGTAGAGAATCAAAAGCAAAAATTATCTGAAAAGCACACAGAGAAGAAATGCAAATTACATAAATAAAAAAAAATGAATATTAGAATAATGGTAAATTTCTCAGTAGCAAAACTGGCAGCCAGATCTCAATGACATAGTAACCTCAAATATTCAAAATAAAATAACTGTCAACCTATAATTTTATACTTACGTAAACTACTATTCAAAAAACAAGGGCATGATAAAATTTCTTTTTTCAGACAGTATACCTGAGAGTGTTTACCTCTTACACAGTTTCATTACAGAACTTTCTAAAAATTGTTCATAATGTGTAGAAACATTGAACATTAAAATAAAGGACTGAGATGCAAGAATGAATTATGTGTAGGTATTTAGGTAAATTTGTGAGTAAATGTAAAATTGTCTGACTGAAACTGTAGTGATAAAATTTAGATCATATTAAAATAATATGCAAATAAAATGTCATGAAACGGTTAAACATAATGTCACCCATGGTCAGTCAGGGAAATGGAGGTATTTATTGTCTAATGTGCATATAAATATGTTAGCAGAAATACAAAAAGTTAAAATAAAGTATAAATTACAAAACAGTAGAAAAATTCAATTAACAATAAAAATTTTTAAATTTTAAAAATTCAACTAAGGAAAAAAGAAATGCTTGAATAAACCAAAAATAAAGCAAGAAAGGAACAACAACAAGAAAAAAACAGGCTAAATCAAAAGTTCAATGTGAAATGTAACCAAAAAATGTAGTGTATAATATTAAATGTGAATGGGCTAAACTTGCTAGTAAGAAGATCCCCATGTTATGTATAGTAATGTAGTAATTCAGCATATTGCTTATAAAGACCTTTTTACTCTATTAAGTTGGGTAACTAGAAATTTTAAAAAATTGACAACCAACATATTATATAATAAAGTAAATATAGCAATGGCATTGGTAAGATTTTGTCATATTGGGGCGCCTGGGTAGCACAGTCGTTAAGCGTCTGCCTTCGGCTCAGGGCGTGATCCCAGCGTTCTGGGGCATTCTGGGATCAAGTCCCACATTGGGCTCCTCCGCTGGGAGCCTACTTCTTCCTCTCCCACTCCCCCTGCTGTGTTCCCTCTCTCGCTGGCTGTCTCTCTGTCACATAAATAAATAAAATCTTTAAAAAAAAAAAGATTTTGTCATATTTTCCTATAAATAATTTCCTACAGGTGCTTTAGGTTATAGTAGTATGCTTTTTCACAAAATATGCTTCTAGATTTTTCAAGTCTTTCTTTGTTAAAAAATAATTTTGGAACTTCAATTTTTTGTGGAAGTAGCCAGGCAAAATGGAGCAGGAGATAGGGAAAGATAAAACATTTTATTTCATTTTTTATTTTTTAAAAGATTTATTTATTTTTATTTTAGAGAGAGAGTACACAAGCAGTGGGTTGGGGTAGAGAGAGAGGGAGAGAAGCAGACTCCTCCCCAAGCACAGAGTAGACTCAGGGCTCCATCTCACAAACCAGAGATCATGACCTGAGCCAAAACCAAGAAGACCAGATGTTTAACCAACTGAGCCACCCAAGCACCCCAAGATAAAACATTTTAAATTATTTCTTGGCATTATGTATTTCTTTTTTAGGATATTTCATTTATAATTGTTTTTACATTAGTTTCTAAGACTGTTTCTTATTTAATCTGCATTGATTCAGTGAAATTTCATCATGTTCATTGATTTGACTATATTAAAACTATTTTAGGACTGCACATATCTGCCATCTATCATATATCTTCCACATAAATGATTTCCAATGGAAATCTATTTTATTCTTTTTTGTCATTCCCTGATTTCTTAAGGAGTAGCAGCCATTTTTTTTCATTTACTTACTCAGAATATATTTTACCTTTTTGTAGTATAATCCATATACTTATCTTGCATTTATAATATTTCTATGTTTTTAAAAGCACTATTCCTTTAGTTCATCATTAACTGAAAAATGAAATTTATTATATGACAGTTTGCCATTTTTTATTTATTTCCTTTTCTTAATTTGCTCTCTGGTTTCATTAATTATATTATTTCTTGTTCATACTAATCGTGTTTTCTTCACACTGTGCATTTTCATTATTTTACTGACTTTTCCTTTCTTTTCTTTTTTTTTTTTAATGCAGATTTATCCATTCATTTTAGAGAGAGAGAGCATGCACTGGGGGAGCAGCAGAGGGGGAGGGAGCAGGACAAGCAGACCACAAGGTGTGCTGAACATGGTGCTTGATCCCAGGACCCTGAGATCATGACCTGAGTTGAAAATAAGAGCCAGATGTTCAACCTACTCTGCCACCCGGACACCCCCTGACCTTTTTTAGTTACGGTCTTTTAAATCTTAAAAATATCATTTCTGTACTTTTATTCGTGTGTGTGTGTGTGTGTGTGTGTGTGTGTGTGTGTTAGGTTGATTAATGGGGCTAAATACTAAACAAAAATTTCAGGGACTTTCTGAATATTGCAGTATACCTGGTTAATCTTAGACTAATAAAAATAAGAAATACATTTGGACCAAATGATGCTGTGTAATGTTCAAATTCAGATCTGCATAGATTCAGCCTTCCATAACACATTTTGGTTATGCATCCTCATTTCCAATTCTTGAGGCATTAATGGTATAGAAATCACAAATTTATTTTGGTATATACTGATGTTTAAGCTGCAGTAAGATGTTGGAGATGATGCTCTGAGTTTTCAAAATTGATTTCTAAACTGACATAATATATGCTTTTTGTATGTGTGTTTTTCAATATGGAGTCCAACAACTACATTAGTAGGATGTCATTAAAAGAGCCTGTTTAGTTAGAATGTGATGGAAAGGCTACTTAGAAAAGCCTTCTATTCTTCACCAAAATATGTAAAACACATGTTAAAATCAATTTTATTTACCTGTAGTCTAGTTTTAGGTATTTAAGTTGTATAGTTTCTTAATTGACATATACCCTATAGCAGATAGCCTGGATTGCAACTGGTTTTGATTATGGAAATTGCCCATTTCTTTCAAAATCTTATGTTAAATCATAGCATTTTCAAGATAAAGAGGGAAAAGGCACATGAAAATATAAAACCCACTTTGTATCTTAGCTGCAATTTCCTGGTTTAAATCTGTACATTTACTGTTACATCAATTGCTTTATATGAAATTTTTACTTACAGGAAATATTTTATTGGTTGGTCACCAGCTATTTCTGTAGGTGAAGGAATTATGTCATATAGGACAATGGAAATAAATTGTCAAAGTGTACATTTTGAATTTATTTTATGTTGTCAAAATTATGGAGAACAAGCTTGGAAGGAACTTTAAAAATGCATCTTTAGTTTGTAGTTGCTTTAAAAACACTTTTATTATGGAAAACAGATAAAGAATAGTATAGTGAAATAACAGTGATCTATATCTTCTTTCATTTCCCCTCGTTTTCTTTAGATATATTTAGAAATAAATTTGCACTTCATCTTATTTCCACATTAAACAATTCAGTATGCATACCTAAAATACAAAAACTTTCTTTTTCTGCTTAACCAGCTGCCATTATCACAATTTAAAAAAATATATTGATAAAACTTCTATCAGTATTTAATAAACAACCAAATTTTCATATTTTTTTTATTATCTCTATGCCATCTTTTCCACTTTGGTTTCTCCAATTTACCCAAACAACCTTTCTACATTGTTAGGGAAGCTCCTTGGCTACTGGATCGTCTTTACCTCTAGGCCTCTTCTATGGACAGCTATTTATTAAACATGAAATGAGCGTTCCAATTCAAATTCAATTAGTGTTTTTACCTAAGTTTTCTTGAGTTTTATTTGCACCTTTTTTCCTCTTATGATGACATATACATCTTGGTCCTTTTTTTCTCTAGTTCATTGAACATTTTCCTTTTTATCACTCATTTTGACCAATTTGATTGTGGCATGCTTTGGTGTACTTCTCGTGTTTCTTGTGCCTAGGCTTTGTTGACATTCTTGGATCTGTGTGTTTATAGTTTTTAACAAATTGAAAAATTTCTAGCCATTGTTTCTTCAAATTTTTTTTCTGTTCCTTTTCTAGTCTAGAAATTCCAATTACATTTGTAGTTGGCCAATTATGATGGTTTGTTCATTTTTTTGGAAAATGTTTATTCTCTGTTTCATATGCCTCCACACTCACAATTTTTTTCGTAATGTTTAAATTGTTATCAGTCTTATTCAGTGTTCTTTTTTAATATCAGATATTGTACTTTTCATTTCTGGAAGTTGAATTTGGGATTTATTTTCAAATCTTCTGTATCTCTACCTACCACTTCGAGTATGTGGAATCTAGTTATAATGTCCTTGTCTTAACTTTAACATCTGTGTAATTTCTAAGTCAGTTTTGATTGATTTCTTACTTTATGATGAAGTGTCGAATTGTCTTCCTTCCTTGAATGCTTAGTAATTTTTTATTGGCTGTCAGACATGAATTTTACTTTACTGTGTACTGGCTGTGTTATATATTCCTATAAATATTACTAAGCTCTATTTTGGAATGTAATTGTTTAGAAGAAGTTTGATCCTTTTGGATTTTGCTTACAGGTTTCTTAGCCTGGACTAGGTTTGTTCAGGTTGGACTAGAACACTGTTCAGACTAGGGCTAATTACACCCCATTGTTGAGTCATGCCCCTTCCAAGTAATTTACCTAGTGCTCATGTACTCTGGATGAGGGGAGAGGCACTCTTCTTGGCCAGCGTGAGGATGGAGTACTATTTCACCTTATCTTTTTAGGTGCTTTTTTCTTGGTCTCGAGGAATTTCTTCATATACATATTGCCATTCCTGTCCTGTGGCCTGGAAATTCTCTCAGGCAGTCACCTGGGGCAATCACAGGGGACACTTCATTTTTTCCCATTACTATGGATCACTGACTTTATTACCTGATGTCTATTATTTTGAAAACCATTGTTTCATATCTTTATTTTTTATTGTTTTATGCAGGAGGGTAAATCTTGTCTGTTACCCTATCTTGGCCAGGAGCCTAAATCATGATTAGTATGAATAGCCACTTTTTATCTTGTATTATGATTAGTTCAGTGATATGACAACTCTAATGTAAATCAATCATATTTATTACACCATAGCTTAATTTAAGGTGATATAATTGTTATGCAAAAGAGAGAATCAATGCAAGAATAATTAGGCAATAAAATCTACATAACTTGATCACCTTCAGTTTTAGAAGATGATGTAAAGGGAAGACTAAAAAATGGGTATCAAGGTTACTGGACTGTCAGAAAGAGATACTTTTCAGTGGAAGATACTGAGAGCCTTGTTAGGCATGTCTCACAAGTGAGAAAGCAGCATCCATTTGAAGGAAACACATTGGGGGGTGAAGATGGAGATCTGAATCACCTGAAGGAGTTTGGAACAGTTCATTATTTCCTGAAAGTGCCTTATAATTTCTAAATCATGCTTTGCCTTATGCTGTTCTACCAATCTGGAATGATCTAGGTCACCTGCCCGTTTATTCCATGTCAAATTTAGACAATTTCAGATGTCACCTGTTTAATAAAAACTTTTGTAATCTAATTAAATATAATTACGTCTATCTCTGCATTTGACTTACACCTCTATTGAGTACTTTTAATTTATCTTGTATTGTAGGTACTGGTGAACTTTATTGTCTACTAAATGGTTATTACCTTCAAAGATAGATTGTGCATTAGATTTTTTGCACTCCTTACGGTAGTGGTTTTAACTACAGTATTTAGATAAATTGACTACTTTGAATTCATTGATTATGCAGTGTTTATTAAAAGATTCATTAATAAAAATTTAACCATTAGAGATTTGAATGTTTTACTTGATTTAGAAAATGGGTTTAAAAAGATTCAAGTTTAATGTTAGTATAATATTCTTTTATGCATGTTATTTTTTATTTCCTAACATGTGAGATGAAGGGATAGGGCTGCATTGCCAGTTTAGGGATTGCCAGTTTAGCTTCAATCTGTTATGGATGTGATGCAGACTTAAGCCCTGCAGGAAAAAAAAAAAATACCATTGCTTTTCAGGAGCTAATAGGAGAGACATTACAAGTTGAGATAAATAATTATAATATTTTTTCTTACTTCATAAATACCTTAGTATCATTCAAACTCTGTAGGTGTTTTATTGACATTCCCCACAAATTAGCCAAGAAGTAGTAAAACAAATAAAAATAACTGAATCAGTTGTCTTATGTAACATTGTTAGCAAATTGTGTAAGGGTAATAAAAGCAGCATTTAAGATATAGTAAACTAATACTGTAGGCAGTGAAAACAATGCAACAAAAAGTTATTGAATTTTGGATGGAAAAATCAGAAAATTTGGATTGCTTCAGAAAACAAAGCAGAAAACCTGTAGCATTGGACTAAAATGTGGACTAGATGAAATTATGTTAAAAAGTTTTTTTCCTCTTGGATACTTATAGGGAAAATAGCTAACTTTCATTCAAAACCACCAAAAAAACCGAACAATAATATTAAGCACTCAAAATCATCAAAGCTCTGCTCTCTTTATTCATGCCATGAACGTCTGTATCACGATTAAGCTCAATAATTCCCAGGTGCAAACTGCAAGTGTACTGGTGACAAGCATAATTCCTTCTACCTTTTGAATTTTAGTTGAATAAAATATGACCTGGAAATTCAGAAAAGTGAAAATAAAAATGGGAAGAAATCATTCAAAGGAAATATTACTCAAAACAATTACTCAAATGCTATCCCCAATTTCTTTTTATTTAAATCACAATTCAATTGGTTTTCAAGGAACCAAATTTTAAACTCATGTTTTCCTTCAGATTTCAGGTGTTATGGTTTACTTTACGTTATTTCATTGTACTTCAGATTATATTTAATCTTCTTTTCCCTTAGTCTTGTAATTGCAAGTGATCAATTCAAAAACATATCATGGTCTAGTAGAATAGTACTTAAATCTGTATTCTAATTCTATATAATTACCACCTAATAAATGTACCTTTAAGCACATTTTGAATACTCTCGAACCTCACTTCCTTCATCTGTTACATGGAGTTAAAACAGATGATCGTTAAAATCTGCTAGACTAGAGCTCTGATGTGCTTTCTTTAAAACAATATATTACTTTTAGGAATTTTTCAACTGCAGTACACCACTAATCTATTCATGTCATGATAAACATATAAAATATTCTCCTAGCTTATAAAATTTGGGAAACACAGTAGAATCCATGATGATGCCAGAACATGTTTATTAAAAGCAGAAAATGCAAATCTTGAGCATTGAAAGTTTGGTGCATAGCCCCAGGCTCTGTAATGAGTCACCTTGTGACCACGGTCATGTATATTTAATTAATTTTGGACTAATTTTGCATGTTTCATTGTACTTAAAAGTAAAGCATGTTTGTGAAAAAGAAAAATCAGTGTCTTTGCTCATGTTACTATTAACAAAACCCCATTAAACATAATTAAGAGCAGTGTAAGGTATTGAAATTTTCTTTATGTAGCTTAATGCTTGGTCATTACCTTATATAGCAGATCTGTCTAAAAATAGAATTTACAAGGAGATTTTAAATAATTTTCTTCTGTATCTGTGTCCTCACAGTGTACTTGCCTCTTAAAGCACATCACTTAGCACCTGGGTTGTGATTACTACAGACCCATTTGTCTTCATCACTGGACTTGAGGGCAAAAGACTGTCTCTTTTCACATTTGTTTACTCTGTACTTGGAACTGTTCCCAGCATGTACCAACACAATCTACAAATATGTGTAAAGAATATTTTAAGGTAATTATATAATTATGCCATTGTGGAATCCACTGGATACCATGCTTAACTGCATAAAGAGCATCAGTCTTTCTGTAACTTGAGAACGCATATTGATGCACTCCTTGTGGTCTAGATCTTGTTTACCTCCCTGGAGCTCCATCTGTTAAATTTACTTACTCATTTCCCCAGGAGAAAGGAAGATAATGTGTGATTCATTACCCTCCATCACTTCACAGCACAGAACTAATCTCTCAATTACCCGTAATACAAATGGCGCTGTATGACTCCCGTTGTCATACTCTGTACTATTTATCTTGGAAGGATCTAACGGAGGACCAAGAGCTCTGCTGCCAGTACTGCTGGGTAAATTTCCTTAAGTAGATGTAAGAAGCTGCCAGTCTTTCTTGTCAGCATGTGAATTATGTCATCTGTGATAATCTAGATTTATAGAGCCATGCATATCAGTTTTAAAATCCTGAAATTTATGTTCTGTGTATGTGTGTGAACCCCAAGTGTATTATAAGAAAATAATACATGCACATCTATCCAACTGGCAGCCTTATATTTTAATGCATTTCTTTTTAAAAGAACTTCTCAAAGTGCTGTTACATTTTCTATTCTATCATTCAATCTTCTTTTATAAACTGGAATATTCAAACGAAAAGAAATAGCTCTGCTACTATTTGGCTATCTAGTGTTACAGCTTATATAGGAAAGGCAAGACAGTGCTTCTTTCCATTTATTTAACAGTTTTCAGAAAATGATTTGATATTCTTGGTAGAAATACATCCCTGGGGCCATTAAAATTTTAAAAATTGTCATAGTAGCTTTGTTCACAGTAGCCAAGAACTGGAAAGAAATCAAATGCCCATCAATAGAATGGTGAAATGAATTGTGTTGTATCCATGTAGTGGAATATTATATAGCATTCAGATGACTTGATTAGCAATAGCCCAACAGCTTGGCTAAATCTAAAAAATATAATGTTTAGTTAAGGAAAGTCAGACAGAAAGTACATAGTGTGTATTTCCATTTATGTAAGGCTATGAGCAGATACAACTAATCTCTGGTACCAGCACTTAGATTAGTAGTTACCCCTTGAGGCAGATAGTTCTGAGCCGTCTGTGGAGTCTTCTGGAGTGTAGGAAGTGTCCTGTTTCCTCATCTGAATATTTTTTTCCAACAAACCATTCAGCAAAGACTTCTGTGCTAGAAAGTATGTAAATAGCACAACTGTAAACTGTGGTTTAGTTCATATGTCCATGGCTAATAACACGAACACACACATGCCTTTTTGCAACAGTTATTGTTTTTACTGATCTTCAAATTGTCTTTTATGAAGGTCTGTTCAAGTTGCTCCTATATCTTTTTTTACTTTAATTTTTGTGCTTAATTTTTTTTTATTTTTTAGTTCCTATGTCTTTCTTATACCAGCATGGTACTTTTGATTGCTTCCTTGCTGTTTGATATGATATTCTAGACACATCTTGAATGTTTCTTACCCCAAATCTGAAATCAACTGTTTCCCAAATAGCACACCCTTTAAGTAAGAGGTGACATTTTGTAATATCAATTTATAATCTTGGATTCCTTATTTCTTCTGGACTGATTATTGTTTCAAAATTATTTCATTTTTAAAAATGTATTTTAATACATAAATCTCAGCATTAATTCATACAATATTTTGACTTCAAACTCAATACTAAGGATTTGTATTTAACCTCTTATATTTTATTTACCTCTTCTCCTGTGACAAGAATCCTGTTGGTGAGCATTTGGATTTTTTCCATTTTTTGCTACTGTGGATGACATTCCCATTGCTTCTTTGATAACTGACACGAATCTTCACTGCCAGAGTATGCAGTCATTATAAAAGTCTGTCCTTTGTAAGCACTTGTAACAATGTATTCAATGCTCACCATTAGTCCTTATGCAGTGTATCTCTAGTTGTTTTTGTTATCTGAAGTTTTTTATTAAACACATTGTTCAGAAAGAATTCATTGACTTATTTTGTGCTGGTAACTACCTATATACATGATATTTGAAAGTAATTTGATTGAACATAAAATCCTTCAGTGACTCTTGTCTTTCTCTTTATAATTTATTTTATGAAGTAAGAACCAGTTATATAAAGCTCTGTGTTAGGCTTCATTATTTACCCCTTAAATATATATTCTCTTTAAACTTTTGCCCAAAAACATATCAAATATTTATTGTACACAGGGTCACAGTCATTGCATAAAATTTTATTTTTCCTCAAAATTTGAATATTACTTAACTCACAACATTTTCCCAATATTTGGTGATATCGCTCCATTCCTTTCTAGTATCAGCATTGCTCATGTAGTCTGATGCCAATCGTACCATTTGCCTCTCTGTGAGTGCTGTCTGCTTTTGTTGTTATCATTTTTCTCTATGAAGCTTTTGTAATTTTTCTAAGCCATTTCTGTTCTGAACATTGACTATTATGTATCTAGGTATTTTATATTTATCTTTCTGTAAATTGATTACCCCTTGAGTTTTAGTATTTCTATCTATTCCAGTGATAAATGCAGCAAATGTATATTGACCTTTCTGAATTGTTTGACCCCATAATTCCAGATTTCTACATAGCCCTTCTGTATTTATTTGAGCTTTTTTTTTTTAAATCCATCTACTTTTTTCCATGAGGCTCACATTTAAAATTTTCATGATTTCTGGATTTTTTTTTCATGGATATGGTATTCTATTTCACTTCTTAGGGTATATTAATCACAGTTTTTTTTAAAAAAACTTTTTAAAATTAATTCAGCTTCTGTCTTTTTAAGCTGTAGTTTATAAATTTGTAGGCTTTCCTACTTGTTATTATACAACATGTCAGCCATGAGAAACCGTACAGGAAATAGTCTCACAAGCCCACTTAATCGCAACCTTACTAAAGAAATGCCCAGAGGTAACCCTCTAAAATGCTGTATCCCTTCCTGCCACCTGAATCTGGTATTTACATTTCCAAATGCATATTTTTACACATTTAATACTCCTAAAGAAATATTTTAAGTTGTGATAAATTCTCCAAAAGCAAAAGTTTGGCTTGAATCTTTAATCATAGGTAATCCATGGAGCGCAAGCAGATTGTTCCTAAGACCCACAAGGGCTGGAGAATCTTCTTTATATTTAGCCTGGAAGATTTAGCAGTAGCTTGGAAAGATAGAATGTAGTCTATCTTTAGTATAGAGGCAGTTTAAAAACATATTTTTTTCTCACATGGCAAATTAACCACAATGGCTCAATGCTTTTATTTAGCCTGTTCCTATTTTATCTATGAAAAGAATAAATCTTAAAGATATTTCTCAACACTGAAGTAAATCATACGTTGCATGTTATGCAATTAAGTATAAAATTGCCTACATTGTCTGCAGATATTTTTAGAGACATAACTTTTAAAATTAAAAGACTTTAGTTTTTGAAGCAGTTTTAAGTTTATGGAAATATTGAGGAGAAAGTGCAGTGAGGCACATTTAACTCTCACGCCCATGGTTTTCTCTGTTATTAACATCTTGCATTAGTGTCGCACATTTGTTAACAGTTGATGAACCAATATTACTATTAAATAAAACCCACAGTTTATGTTAGATTGTGTGTTTCCAAGTTCTATGATTTAACAAATATATTCACCATTACAGTATCATACAGAGTAGTATCCTGATCTAAAAATCCTGTGCTCCACCTATTTGTACCTTCACTCCTCACTCTAAACCACTGGAAGCTATTTATCTTTTTACTGTCTATATAGTTTGACCTTTACAGAATGTCATATAGTTAGAATCATGCAGTGTGTAGCCATTTTATACTGGCTTTCTTTTTTTCTTTCTTTCTTTCTTTCTTTCTTTCTTTCTTTCTTTCTTTCTTTCTTTCCTTCCTTCCTTTTAAGATTTTATTTATTTATTTGACAGAGAGAAAGTACAAACAGGGGGAGCAGCAGAGGGAAAGTGAGAAGCAGGCTCCCTGCTGAGCAAGGAACCCCACGTGGGTCTAGATGCCAAGACCCCGGGATCATGACCTGAGCCGAAGGCAGATGCTTAACCAACTGAGCTCCCCCAGGCATCCCTATACTGGGTTCTTTCCTGTGGCAATATTCATTTAAGGGTTCTCCTTGAATGGCTTGAGAGCTTGTTTTTATTTATTGCTGAATAATGTTCCATTGTCTGAATGTACCAGTCTGTTTATACATTCACCTATTAAAGGACACGTTGGCGCTTCTTATCCTTGGTAATTAAAAATAAAGCTATTATAAACATTAGTATGCAGGCTTTTGTGTGGACCTGAATTTTCATTCAAGTAAATACTGAAGAGTGAGCTTGCTGGATCATAGTAAGACTATGTTTAGCTTTGTAAGAAACTTCTAAACTGTTTTCCAAAGTGGCTGTACCATGTTACCTTCCAACAAAACAAAACAAAACAAAACAAAACAAAACAAAACAAAAAAACAGGTTGCTCCACATCCTTGCCAGCATTTCATGTTGTCAGTTTTCTGGATTTTTCCTATTTTAATAACTGTGTAATGGTATCTCATTGTTTTGATTTGCAATTCCTTAATGCATATTGAGTATCTTTTCATATACTTATGTGCCATCTGTGTATCTATCTTTGTAAGGAAGATCTCCTCACATCTTTTGCTCATTTTTTAAAAAGATTTTATTTATTTATTTGACAGAGAGAGAGAGAGAGCACAAGCAGGGGGAGCAGCAGGCAGAGGGAGAGGGAGAAGCAGACTCTCTGCTTAGCAGGGAGCACCATGCAGGGCTGATCCCAGGACCCTGGGATCCAGACCTGAGCTGAAGGCAGATGCTTCACTGACTGAGTCATCCAGGCGCCCCTCTTTTGCTCACTTTTTAATTGGGTTATTGGTGAGGTGTAAGAGCTCTTTGTGTATTTCGGATAACAGTCCTTTATCAGAAATATCTTTTATAAATTACGTTCTCCTAATCTGGCTTGTCTTCTCATGTATGAGAGAGTCTTTCACATAGCATTATTTTTAAATGTGGATAAAATCCAACTTATCCATTATTTCTTTCATGGATCATGTCTTTGGTGTTGTATCTGAAAGGTTGTTGACAAACCCAAAGCCATATTATTTCTAGGAGTTTTATAGTTTTGCATTTCACATTTAGGTCTGTGATCCATTTTGAGCTAATTTTTTCTGAAGGCTATTAACTCTCTGTCTAGATTAATTTTTTTGGCATATATATGTACAATTGTTCCAGCACCATATGTTGAAAAGATGGTCTTTTCTCAATTGTATTGTTTTTGCTCCTTTATAAAAGGTTGGTTGACTAAATTTACATGCATTTATTTCTAGGCTCTGTGTTCTATTCCACTGATCTATTTGTTTATTCTTTTGCCAATGCCATACTATCTTGATTGCTGTAGCTTTATAGTAAGTCTTAAAATTGGACACTGTTGGTCCTCCAACGTGGTTCTTCTTAGATATTATGTTATCTATTCTGCATCTTTTGCCTCCCCATGAAACTTTAGAGTTAGCATGTGAATATCTACAAAATAACTTGCTGGGATTTTTTAATTGGTCTTATGCTAAATCTATAAATCAAGTTGTGAAAAAGCAACATCTTGAAAATATTGGTTCCTCTTATCCATAAATATGGAATATATTTCTCCATTTATTTTGTTCTTTTTCAAATTCTTTTAGAAGAATTTTTTTTTCTCCTATTGATCTCATACATATTTTATTAGATCACCTAAATTTTCATGTTGTGGGTATCAGTGTTAATGGTATTTTGTTTTTAATTTCAAATTCCACTTGTTTATTTTGGGTACATAGGGAAGCAATTGATTTTTGTGTGCTGTAAGCTTGCTGTATCACTTATCAGTTCCTGAAGTTTTCAAATTAATTGTTTCAGTTTTTCGACAGTTAGTCATCTGTGAGCAAAGACAGTTTATTTCTTCCTTTCAATCTGTAACCTTTTACTTCCTTTTCTTGTTCTATTAAACTAATTAGAATTTCCAATACAGTTTAAGAGGAGTGGTGAAAAAGGATATGCCTTTGTCCTGATCTTAGCAGAAAGCTCATAGTTTCTCACCATTAGTAGGATTTTAACTGTAGATTTCTTGTAGGTGTTCTTTATCAGGTTTAGGAAGTTCTGTTATTACTGAAAGTTTTCATGATGAATATGTGTTTGATTTTGTCAAATGCTTTTTCTGCATTGATGTGAACATGTGATTTTTCTTCTTTCTCAATGTGATAGACTGAAATACTTAATTTTGAAATGCTAAACCAACCTTGGAGCTATGATAAATTCCACTTGGTCCTGGTGCATAATTCATTTTATACATTGTTAGATTCAAATGGCTAATATTTGCTGAGGCTCTTTGCATCTATATTTATGAAAGACTCTAGTCTGTAGTTCTCTTGTATTGTCTTCGTCTGGTTTTGATATTAATGTTAATACTGGCCTCATATAAAAAGCTTCTGCACAGCCAAGGAAACAGTCAAAAAAACTAAGAGGCAGCCCACAGAATGGGAGAAGATATTTGCAAATGACACTACAGATAAAAGACTTGTATCCAAGATCTACAAAGAACTTCCCAAACTCAATACACGTGAAACAAATAATCAAATCAATACATGGGCAGAAGCTATGAACAGACACTTTTCCAATGAAGACATAGAAATGGCTAACAGACACATGAAAAAATGTTCAAAATCATTAGCCATCAGGGAAATTCAAATCAAAACCACACCGAGATAACACCTTACACCAGTTAGAATGGCAAAAATGGACAAGGCTTGAAATAACAAATGTTGGAGAGGATGTGGAGAAAGGGGATCCCTCTTACACTGTTGGTGGGAATGCAAGTTGGTACAGCCACTCTGGAAAACAGTGTGGAGGTCCCTTAAAAAGTTAAAAATTGAGCTACCCTATGAACCAGCAATTGCACTACTGGGTATTTACCCCAAAGATACAGACGTAGTGAAAAGAAGGGCCATATGCACCCCAATGTTCATAGCAGTATTTTCCACAATAGCTAAATCATGGAAGGAGCCGAGATGCCCTTCAACAGATGACTGGAAAAAGAAGATGTGGTCCATATATACAATGGAATATTACTCAGCCATCAGAAAGAACGATTACACAACATTTGCAGCAATATGGACGGGACTGGAGGAGATTATGCTAAACGAAATTAGTCAAGCAGAGAAAGACAATTATCATATGGTTTCACTCATTTATGGAACATAAGAAATAGGAAGGTCGGTAGAGAAGGAAGGGAAGAATGAAGGGGGGGGTAAACAGTAGGGGGAATGAACCATGAGAGACTATGTACTCTGGGAAACAAACTGAGGGGTGGGGGATTGGGATAGGCCGGTGATGGGTATTAAGGAGGGCACATATTGCATGGTGCACTGGGTGTTATATGCAATGAATCATGGAACATTGCATCAAGAACTGAGGATGTACTGTATGGTGACTAATATAACAAAATAAATATTATTAAAAAAATAGTGGCCTCATAAGATGGGTTAGGAAATATGGAAAAGCATGCAGAGAACTAGTATAATATCTTGCTTAAATGTTTGGTGGAATTCACCGTGGAATCCATACGGGCCTGTTACTTTCAATTTGAGAAGGTTTTAATTATTATTTCAATTTCTTTATAGATATAGACCTAATTATATTATCTATTTCTTTTGACAGATTATTTTTTTCAAGGAATTGATCCATTTTATATAGGTTATCAATTTTGTGAGCATAGAGTTATTCATAATATTCCCTTACTATCGTCTTAGTCCATGGACT
>NW_024427107.1:3468895-3470567 GCF_017311325.1 Ursus maritimus
TCTTATGCTAAATCTATAAATCAAGTTGTGAAAAAGCAACATCTTGAAAATATTGGTTCCTCTTATCCATAAATATGGAATATATTTCTCCATTTATTTTGTTCTTTTTCAAATTCTTTTAGAAGAATTTTTTTTTCTCCTATTGATCTCATACATATTTTATTAGATCACCTAAATTTTCATGTTGTGGGTATCAGTGTTAATGGTATTTTGTTTTTAATTTCAAATTCCACTTGTTTATTTTGGGTACATAGGGAAGCAATTGATTTTTGTGTGCTGTAAGCTTGCTGTATCACTTATCAGTTCCTGAAGTTTTCAAATTAATTGTTTCAGTTTTTCGACAGTTAGTCATCTGTGAGCAAAGACAGTTTATTTCTTCCTTTCAATCTGTAACCTTTTACTTCCTTTTCTTGTTCTATTAAACTAATTAGAATTTCCAATACAGTTTAAGAGGAGTGGTGAAAAAGGATATGCCTTTGTCCTGATCTTAGCAGAAAGCTCATAGTTTCTCACCATTAGTAGGATTTTAACTGTAGATTTCTTGTAGGTGTTCTTTATCAGGTTTAGGAAGTTCTGTTATTACTGAAAGTTTTCATGATGAATATGTGTTTGATTTTGTCAAATGCTTTTTCTGCATTGATGTGAACATGTGATTTTTCTTCTTTCTCAATGTGATAGACTGAAATACTTAATTTTGAAATGCTAAACCAACCTTGGAGCTATGATAAATTCCACTTGGTCCTGGTGCATAATTCATTTTATACATTGTTAGATTCAAATGGCTAATATTTGCTGAGGCTCTTTGCATCTATATTTATGAAAGACTCTAGTCTGTAGTTCTCTTGTATTGTCTTCGTCTGGTTTTGATATTAATGTTAATACTGGCCTCATATAAAAAGCTTCTGCACAGCCAAGGAAACAGTCAAAAAAACTAAGAGGCAGCCCACAGAATGGGAGAAGATATTTGCAAATGACACTACAGATAAAAGACTTGTATCCAAGATCTACAAAGAACTTCCCAAACTCAATACACGTGAAACAAATAATCAAATCAATACATGGGCAGAAGCTATGAACAGACACTTTTCCAATGAAGACATAGAAATGGCTAACAGACACATGAAAAAATGTTCAAAATCATTAGCCATCAGGGAAATTCAAATCAAAACCACACCGAGATAACACCTTACACCAGTTAGAATGGCAAAAATGGACAAGGCTTGAAATAACAAATGTTGGAGAGGATGTGGAGAAAGGGGATCCCTCTTACACTGTTGGTGGGAATGCAAGTTGGTACAGCCACTCTGGAAAACAGTGTGGAGTCCCTTAAAAAGTTAAGTGAGCTACCCTATGAACCAGCAATTGCACTACTGGGTATTTACCCCAAAGATACAGCAGTAGTGAAAGAAGGGCCATATGCACCCCAATGTTCACATGGTATTTTCCACAATAGCTAAATCATGGAAGGAGCAGAGATGCCCTTCAACAGATGACTGGAAAAAGAAGATGTGGTCCATATATACAATGGAATATTACTCAGCCATCCAGAAAGAACGATTGCACAACATTTGCAGCAATATGGACGGGACTGGAGGAGATTATGCTAAACGAAATTAGTCAAGCAGAGAAAGACAATTATCATATGGTTTCACTTACTTGTGGAACATAAGGA
>NW_024427107.1:3470577-3550472 GCF_017311325.1 Ursus maritimus
GAGAAGGAAGGGAAGAATGAAGGGGGGGGTAAACAGTAGGGGGAATGAACCATGAGAGACTATGTACTCTGGGAAACAAACTGAGGGGTGGGGGATTGGGATAGGCCGGTGATGGGTATTAAGGAGGGCACATATTGCATGGTGCACTGGGTGTTATATGCAATGAATCATGGAACATTGCATCAAGAACTGAGGATGTACTGTATGGTGACTAATATAACAAAATAAATATTATTAAAAAAATAGTGGCCTCATAAGATGGGTTAGGAAATATGGAAAAGCATGCAGAGAACTAGTATAATATCTTGCTTAAATGTTTGGTGGAATTCACCGTGGAATCCATACGGGCCTGTTACTTTCAATTTGAGAAGGTTTTAATTATTATTTCAATTTCTTTATAGATATAGACCTAATTATATTATCTATTTCTTTTGACAGATTATTTTTTTCAAGGAATTGATCCATTTTATATAGGTTATCAATTTTGTGAGCATAGAGTTATTCATAATATTCCCTTACTATCGTCTTAGTCCATGGACTCTGTAGTAACAGCTCCTCTATCATTTCTGATAGTAGTAGATGGTAATCTTTCTCTTATCTTCTTAACCTGGCTAAAACTTATCAATTTTAATGATCTTTTCAATTAACCAGTTTTGTTTTTATTGATTTTCTCTATTGATTTTTTATTTTTAATTTCATTGACTTCTGCTCTATTTTTTTCTGTTTACTTTAAATTTAATTTGCTCTTTCTTTTCTAGTTTCATAAGATAGAAGCTTATATTATTGATTTTTATCTTTCTTCTTTTCTAATATGTGCTTTCAATTTTATAAATTTTTTCTGTAAGCTCTGCTTTTGCTGAATCCCACACTTCTGATTTGTTGTATTTAGTTTGTAATATTTTTAATATTACTTTATTTTTTTCTTTGACCCATGTGTTACTTAAAAGTGTATGTTTAATCTGTGTTTTGAGATTTTCCAGCTATCTTTCTGTTATTGATTGCTTGTTTAGTTCTATTGTATAGAGCAAACAATGTATGGTATCTAGTCTTTTACAATGTTAAGGTGTCTTTTATGACCCAGAATGTGGTGTTCTGGTGAATGTTTCCTGTGAGCTTGAGAAGAACTTGTATTTTGGTTGTTGGATGAAGTAGTCTAGAGATATTAATTATATCCAGTCCATTAATTGTGCTTTTGAGTTCAGTTATGTCCTTAGTGATTTTCTGCCTGCTGGATCTATGCATTTCTCATGAAGGGGTGTTGAAGTTTTTAATTACAGTAGTGGCTTAATTTATTTCTCCTTGCATTTCTATCAGTTTTTTCCTCATGTTTTTTGATACTCTGTTGTTAGGTGCATAGGCATTAAGGATTATTATGTGTTCTTGAGAATTGACCCCTTTATCATTATGTAATGCCTGTCTTTATCGCTGATAGTTTTTCTCTCTTTGATCAGTGTTCATCTGATATACCTTTTTCATCCCTTTCTTTTTAATCTATATGTCTCTTTATACTTAAAATGAGTTTCTTATAAACAATATACAGTTAGGTCCTGTTTTTTGATCTACTTTGACAATCTTTGTATTTTAGTTGATGTATTGACATGTTTGATATTATATTGATTATTGTTACACTTGGATTAATACCCACCATATTTGTTGTTTCTATTCATTTATGTTGTTCTTTGTTTCTACTTTGCTTTCCACTCTTTTTTCTCGCTTTTGTGGTTTTAATTAAGCATTTATATGGTTTCAGTTTCACTCCATTCTTAGCATATTAGTTTTACTTCTTTTTAAAATGTATCAGTGGTTGTCTGGAGTTCACAATAGAGATTCTCAACTAATCCAAGTTCACTTCAAATAACTCTACTCCATTTACAGGACGTGCAAGTAACTTAGAATAAATTATCTTCAATTCACGCATCACATTCCTTCTATTATTGGTGCTCTTCATTTCACTTATACATGATCTATACTCATCAAATACATTGTTGTTATTATTTAGAACAAAGTGTTACATTTTAGATCAATTAAGAATAAGAAAAGTGTTATTTTAACTTATTTCTTCTCTAGTTTCTGATCTGCATCATTTTTCTTCTCTCTTAAGATCTCAACATTTTCGTAAGACAGGCCTACTAGCAATAAATTCCCTCAATTTTTGTTTGCCTGAGAAAGCCTTTATTTATATTTCACTACTGAAGAATTTTTTTTTTCAGATAAAGAATTCTTGTTTTTTGTTTTTGTTGTTTTGTTTTTTGCCAGCTCTCTTCTTTCCACTCTCTTCTTGCTTACTTGGTTTTCTTAAAAGTTGGATACAATTTTGTCTTTGCTTCCTTGAAAATAAGGCATTTTTTTCCCCTTTAGTTTCTTTCAAGATTTTCTTTTTCTTTTATTTCTATAGTTAAACTATGATATGCTATATATATGTGTTTTTTGGGGGGCAGGAGGTTTGTTTGTTTGTTTTGTCAAGTACCTTGCTTGGTGTTCTCTGAGCTTCCTGGATCTGTGGTTTGGTGTCTGACATTAATCTGGGGGAAGTTCTCAGTCATTAGTGGGTATTTGAGTATTATTCCTGGCTCATACTCAAATCTCTGGACCTTATTCAATAGTTAAACATTCCCGGTCTTTTATTTCTTAGCAGAGCACTGTTAAGGGTCACATTTTTGATAGGAGAAAATTATCTTTAGGAGAGTAAAATATGCTTAACATATTAAAACAATGGCAAATTACAGGGGGCCATGACTGAACAAAGAAAGGGTGTGAGATCCCCAATGAGCAAACAATGAGTGAACATATGATTGTCTTTTCCCACTATTCTCAAAATGAGTGTTTCAAAGAATTTAATAAAGTTGTATGTTAAAAGTGAAAATTAATTCCTATGATACTTTGTTTCATAGCAATAAAAATTTGTCTTGTACAATTGGGTATTTTAGTAAATAATTGTTTAGTAGGATTCTCCCCCCCCCCAAAAAAAAGACAAATATATTAAACTGTTACTTGGCCCATATTTTCCTAGGTTTAAGGAAGAAACCAGAGACATGTTGTAGGAAGATTATTTGAAAAGCCATAGGAACACAGAATCAGAAATAATAAAATGAAAAATCTTTGAACGTAATTTAACGTTCTGAAGGGATCTATTATTTTTCCATTTTTTTGTTTTTTTTAAAGAAAGATGGTTAAAATGTCAAGAGTAAAATCCATAAAAGAAAATAAATTTAAGATGAAAAGAATATCTGAAAGAAAGTTTGCAACTGCATAGCAACAAAATGATAGATAGGTAGATAGATGATAGATTCAAGTGTCTGGCTAAGACAAGCATCCATTCATAATGATTATCCATCTACAGGACTTCAGAATCTTTTACTTTAAGATCATATGTACAACTAAAATTTCATAATACTCTCTCTAGTTTTAAAGCCAAAATGTTAAAAATATAAATCAAATAATGAATATATTTTCCAACATTAAATTAAATCTCTATCATCAATATTCACTTTAATGACATATTATTTAAGCAAAAGGGTGAATTGGACAGCTATGTCCTATGATATAATGATATATTATAGACATGCAGTATTATAAAACTGTCACATTATAAGAATTCATTTATCTAATGAAAAAGTTTTTCATCAATTCCATAAGAACTTATAAATGCATACATATATTTATACATGTGTAAATGACTTAATGTATTTATATTATTTATATATTACACATATCATTATTTTCTAGATCAAATATATCTATAGATATTTTAGATATGTTAATATAAATATATTTATATAGCTTTTGAATGATTTCATGACAGATGATGTAAAAGTGATTTGAACTTCCTAGATTCACATAGTATTTTAGCCTTTTTCCCTGTCTCCTCTGAAACTGGATAGGTTTTTTGAGAAATTGTAGGCAAGAATTCTAAATGTATTAGGTAGTGCATGCTAGATTCTTTCTGAAGAGCTTTATAAACATTACTTATTTAATCCTGAAGCTATTCTGTCAGGCAGATATTATCTGCCCAATTACACAGGAGAGTACTTTACAAACTAAGTACCTTTCTCAAGTTCATCCATTTATACTACTTTTTAAAAGTAGCTGCTGTGAACCATGTCACGTGGTCACAGCAGCAGACATTGTTGATTGATGCATCCTCTTCAGGCAAGGTGAAGGTGGCTGGGGTCTGATTTGGTTGAGGAGAGGAAGTCAGAAGAATTGCTGATAAAGTTGCATTAACTTGAGGTCAGAGGATATTCAATCAGTGGAAGAAATAACCCTGAGTGAGAACAGAGCTTGGTATTTTTAGAAATTGAAGGAAGGCCAGCAGGGGAGGAATCCCCAACCAAGGAGAAAGATGCCACCATTGGGAATCAGATCAATCAGTCCTTGGAAGGAATTTTTTTGCATTTTCTTCTAAGTTCACAGGAAGCCCAGATGGCATTTAACCACAGGCATGGCAAGGCAAATGTATACTTTAACGTTATTTGTGGATAATGGGTGCTTGTGGTTAATGAATTGGGGATAAATTAAAAAAGAGTAGTTCTTGTGAAAGATGGTGGTGGCTTGAATTTCCAGGGAAGCTGGAGAAAGGTATAGTTGGGGCACAGTTAACAGGATGTGGTAATGAATTCAATGTAGAAGGTGAAAATTAAATAAAAAGGGAGAGAGAGAGACAGAATTTCTCAACTTCTTCACGTCAAATCTATGGCAGGAGCAACTGGTGGATGGAAGTGCCTGATTCCAAGTGGAGAAAACAGTAGAAAGAGTATTTAATCAAAATATTTTGATTTTCAGATTCTGTCAGTTAACTGTCATGTCTGAAGCCAAGAGGGCAGATACAGATGGGGAATTAAAAAAAAAAAAAAAGGATCATCAGCAAATAAAATCACAGAGCTGGACAAGGAATTTTGAGTCTACACTGCTAATTGCTGCAGATCCACAATTTAATTCTTGGCTTCCTAACTCCCAAACATATGTTCTTAACCATTGGGCAACGGAGCCAGGCAGGCAAACAATTTTATGAGATCTGAAAAAATCTCTTAATTACTACATCCACTCTAATGAGCTACCATATTATAAGCATCATATGATGTTTATTACATACATGTTTTTTAATCCTTTCTCTAACCACTTCTCTAAATGATTGTTGTTATTTTCATTTAACAGAGGAGAAAACTTGAAGTTTAGGAACTTAAAAACTAAGTCAAGGCATTGTTTTTATAACCTTTCTCTATGAGTTCCCTCTAGTGCTCTTGTGATGACCACCAGCTTAGAAAGAACAACATTCTTAGGAGAAAATGATTCCTTAGGCTTGTGGTGGCGACGGTAGTAGGGAGGTGGGGTATGTGTTCTTTTCGTAATTATGTTAATAGTAAAATAAATTCCACTGAGGTATAATCAAGCTTGTTTTGGCAATAAATGTTAAAATATAGAGAGTCATGTGTGAAATGTTAAACAATATTTACTTAATTGTATGATTCTCCTGTTGGAATCAGCTATTCTGTCAAGATCTCATCTCATCTCATCTACTATTAATAATGTATGTCACAGGTGTGTGCATGACTGGTCCACTAATGCAGCCGTCTGTCTCTAAAATTAAAATGAAAGCTTTGCCAGCAATTCATATCTGCCATCAACAGAGCAGATCATGTGCCAGTCCCCTCAGTGCAAGGAAGTGTGCAGGCACTGCTTTTGTGTCAGAGCATTTGAGGCACTCAGTGCTAAATGATGAGAGTGTCACCAGGAAAGAGCTCACTTATACAATAGCACAGTTGGAGCAGTTGCTTTCTTCTGAAGTATGATTACTTCCTTCACTGACCCAATGTCATCATTTGAGCAGACCCATTTCTTCCATGGACTCAGGTTGTAAATGTGTATCAATGTGTAGCCTAATAAAATTAGGTAAAAGCTATCACATTTGAAGTTTGATGTGGCTTTAGATACAGGCGTATTGCCCCTAAAATAGGCGAAAGTGTTGGTAACAACTCAAGGTTACAGAAATAATGATGAGAATAAAAATAGAAAAAGGAAAGACAAAGAAAAAACATTTTAAAAAGTCACTGCTACTTTGTAAAAAACTTAATCTAATGTTCCAGGGATTCTTCCATCCATTTTCCTAATACATAACTTGCAGAGTGGCTGAAGTAACTTTCCCCGTGAGTTTGTGCTGAGCTATTGTGTTTTGGTATCAAATTATGATATATTTTAAACAATGCTTAACGTTGTTTACTTCGAGGCACATTTTTAAAAGATTTTATTTATTTGTTTGAGAGAGAGAGAGATAGCAAGAGAGAGCATGAGCAGTAGGGAGAGGGGGCAAAGGGAGAGGGAGAAGCAGACTTCCTTCTGAGCAGGGAGCCCATGAGATCAGGACCTGAGCTGAAGGCAGACACTTAATAGAGCCACCCAGGTGCCCCTCACGGCACACTGTAAAGCATGGAGGAGCTGTGAAGGAGCAAGCATGGGTCAGACTGACGACCTCAGGCCCTGGCCCCACCAATTCACAGCTAGGATCTGGGCAGCGTCACTTAATCTCTCTGTGCCTACCCTACATTATCTACAAAGCGCAAACAGAAGTGCCTACCACAAAGCGTTTTTATATAGAGATTAAGTGAATGTTTTTCAATTAATATCATTCAGTGTTATTTTAGTGTTTGTTTTGCCTTTACTGACATTTTCTAAATATATGTGTTTTTTTTTTTTAAGATTTTATTTATTTATTTGACAGAGATAGAAACAGCCAGCGAGAGAGGGAACACAAGCAAGGGGAGTGGGAGAAGAAGCAGGCTCATAGTGGAGGAGCCTGATGTGGGGCTCGATCCCATAATGCCAGGATCATGCCCTGAGCCGAAGGTAGACGCTTAACCGCTGTGCCACCCAGGTGCCCCTAAATATATGTGTTTTATATTTTTCCCAAACTTTTGTAGATACGCTTTTCTCATTTATTGTTCAGAGTTCTATGGTCTCAATTCCTATCTGGCTAACAGATATCATCATAATACGTCAGCTTATCTTTTCCATTTTCTTTTTTGTGTGTTTGATGAACACACATTACTATTTATTGTTACTATTGGGAACATTATTGTCACTACACACTGGGATCTATTCAGAGGTTTTCCCTCAATGGGATTTTTTTTTTTTTAAGATTTTTATTTATTTATTTGATAGAGACAGCCAGCGAGAGAGGGAACACAAGCAGGGGAGGTGGGAGAGGAAGAAGCAGGCTCTCAGCAGAGGAGCCTGATGTGGGACTCGATCCCAGGACGCCGGGATCACGCCCTGAGCCGAAGGCAGACACTTAACCACTATGCCACCCAGGCGCCCCATCAATGGGATGTTAACCTATCCCCAGTGATTCTGTGCATTCATGCCATCCCCTCTTCCTGGAATGCTCTATGTCCATTTACTTCCTTGGAGAGATATCACTCATTTATCAATGCCACTCCTTCTGTGGCATTGGTGGAGGCTTTGTGAGGTTCTACGCGATTATCTGACCAATTGAGTCATTTTGCTTCTTGTCCATGCCCAGTAAATTGTTTGCATACTAAACATCAAGTGAACCATAGCTGTAGTCTGCCTTCTCAGAAACAGGGAGACGTTTGCTCAGGGCAGAGATTACATCTATGCACACCCAGCCATGGCAAAATTCCATGAGTATGGTAAACCATGTTATGTTTGTTTGTTGGAATGAAGGAATGATGTATAAATGAATGTCCCATAAATATCAGATAATCTTGAATACATGTGTCTCAATAATAGTAGTTTCTGCTTGTAGAAGCTTTATTATGTGGCAGCCCCAACTATTGTGCAGTAAAGAAATGAAGGCACTGAGCAGTTAAATTACTGCATAAATTCATGACCCAGGGATTGGTAGAGATGCACTTTGAAGCCAATCATTCTGGCTATTGAGTTTGTACTCTTCACTACTATACGTCTCTTAATATCAACATTATTAAGGAAATAGCTGTGTTTACTTTTTGTATTTATTACGTGCTAGACTGTATAAATGTTGCTTTGGGAATATGAGCTCTTTTTTTTAATGTTCACAACTTCCCTTCAGAAGAGGTATTGCTAGGCCCTTTTTATTCTTCAATTGTATCAGATTAGAAAATTAGGAATTGAGACCGATGGTTTTTACTTTGATATATAAAGAATTTAAAGGTCATAACTCCCTTTCTCACAGAAGAAAATGATGAAAAACAATAAGTCAACAACTCTTCTTGGATCCATTAGAAAACTGGTCATAGAGAAAAATGAAACCCCAAGACTGGAGAGACAGGCAAATGTAGGGTGTCACAGCTTATTGAGAGCATAAAACACCATTGGACCCAGAAAATGGTAGGAAATGGTAAACTGTAACTGACAAATATCTGGAAGTTCAGCGTGGGCTAGATTTAACTCCCGTTAAATAATCCTGGGGGTCCAGCCTTAAGGGGCCACTGAACATTCAGGTGTCTTATCTCTAATAGCTCCACCTGGTTCTCACCGTAATGATCACAGAAAAATAAATACCCATTTGCTTCCTGCAATAGCAAGGGAAAAATAAGTATTTTGAAATACACCAAGAGCATTTCTTTTCTAATTAACAAAGATACTTCCTCAAGAAAAACACTTTATAGAGCCTAATCAACCTGGGGAAAGATAAATACTAGCCTCCAGACTTCTCAAGCTTTCCTATCTCACCCGCCTGCAGGGAGGGAAGAAAAGCTGAGAAGCACTTGTGAAGGTCACAGCCCAGGACTACAGGCTCACTAAAAGACTTATCCCTTATCAGATGATCATGGACTGTTTTCCTTTCTCTCACACCTTAGTACCATTAACAACAGCCTCCAGTAAAAGAGCAGTGGATTGCAGCTGAGACAATGCCAAGGAACAGATGCTATTTAAAAAGGAGTTTGTCTGGAAACTCAAAAATAACATGGGAGATAAAAACAAGAACACAAGAAGTTGCAACCTCAAACACTTAGAACTACAGCAAATAGTAAACACCACATAAACATAAAACCTCACGTGAAATTATTTTTTACCTTTATCTTGTGTTTAGTTTTGAACCAAAGATTTCAGACATAGTAAAAGACAGAAAACAAAACACAAAACACAGTTTGGAAAGATAGAGCAAATAAAAGAATGAGAATCAGATAAAGCAGAGATTTTGGAATTATCAGAGTGGGAGTTAAAATAACTGTAAAGAATCTAGTGGGAAAGGATGGACAACATACAATATCAGAAGCACAGAGTTAGAAACTATAACAAGGAATCAAAAATACATGCTAGAAATGAAAAACATTGCGACGGAAATGAAGAATGTCTTTGATGGGCTTGCTAGTGACTGAAAGAGCCAAGGAATAAATCAGTAAGCTTAAAGATATATCATTAGAAATTTTCAAACTGAAAAATGAAAGCAAAAAAAGACTGAGGGAAAAAAAAAAAAAACCAGTATCCCAGAACTCTGGGACAATTTCAGAAGATGTAACCTACGTGTAATGGAAATACCAGAGGAAGAGACAAAGAGAGGAACAGAAGAAATATTGAAGTAAAAATAATTGGGAATTTTCCAAAGTTAATGACAAACATAAACCATACATTCAGGAAGTTCAGAGAACATCAAACAGAATAAATACTAAAAACAAAAAACAAACAAACAAAAAAAAACTATACCTAGGACCATCACTGCAAAAAACTGAAGAACGATAAAAATCATGAAAGAAACCAATGGGGAAAAGCCAAACCAAACCAAACCAAACAAACAAATAAACAAAAATAGGTTTTTCAGAAAAAAGGAAAATTGTATAGAATTATATAATCCAAGCTCAGAAACTTGGATCTATATAAAGAAAAGAAGAATGCTAAAGAAAGAATAAATGTAGGTGGGATAAAATCATTTGTTTTCCTTACACTTAATTACCTAACAGATATCTATTCAAAATATTAATGGCAACAATGTATTTGGTGATAATAGCTTATGGACTAGTGAAATGAATGACAATGCTATAAGAGATGAAAGGGAGGAATTGGGAATATCTCTTATAAATTACCTGTATTACCCATGAAAACATGTAATGTATTTCAAGGTAGATTAGTTGTAAATGTATATTGCAACCATTACAGGAAACACTGAAATAATTGAAAAAATTAAATCAATATGCTGAGATAAGAAGAAATGAAATTGTATGAAATGCTTAATTGAAACTAAAGAAAGAAAAATAGGGGAAGGCAAAGCAGAAACAAAGAAAAAGGGCAACAAATAGAAAACAGTTCCGAATGTGGTAGATACGAATCCAACTATAAGAGTTATGGCTTTAAATGTGAATGAACTAAATACAGCAACTGAAAGGTAGAGCATCAAAGTGGGTAAAAATCAAGAAGACCCAAGATATTTTGACAAAGTCTTACAAAAATAACCATACTCTTACTATTTGATCCATCAATAATACTCCTATAACGGACCCAAATTAGTTGAAATCATACTTCCACACAAAAATATATAGATTAACATTTATAGCAGCTTTATTCATAATTACAAAAAACTATAAGCAACCAAAATAACTTTCAATACGAGAATGAGTAAACAAAATGTGGTACATTCATAAAATGGTATATTATTCAGTGATAAAAAGAAATGGACTATAAGGCCACAAAAATACTTGGAGGAGCTTTTAATGCATATTGCTGAGTGAAAATTCAGTCTGTAATGGGAACAGACTATAGGATTTCAACTGTATGACATTTTGTAAAAAACAAAACTATACAGACATTATAAAGATCTGTGATTTACAGGAGTTTGAGGAGAGGGAAGGAGCTATGAATAGGTGGAGCATGGGGTTTGCAGGGTAGTGGACTATTCTGTATGACATGGCAGTGGTGGGTATATGACATAATGCATTTGTCACAGTCCATAGACCCATAGAACACAAAGAGTGAACCATAATCTCGATATAAACTAAGGACATTAGTTAATAATGTATTGATATTGATTCATCAATTGTAATGAATGTGCCACACTAATACAAAGTTTAATAATAAGAAATGCTATGTATGATAAAGAGGGGCTTTATTGAATCTCTCTATACTTTCTCAACTTTTCTGTCAACCTAGAACTGCTATGCAAAATAAAGCCTTTTATCTCTTAATCCCCTTCTCTATTTTGCCCATCCCCCTACCCACCTACCCTCTAACAACCACCAGCTTGTTTTCTGTATTTAAGGGTTTGGTTGTATTTGTTTGTTCATTTGTTTTGTTTTTTAGATTCCACATGCAAGTGAAGTCATGTGGTATTTATTTTTCTCTATTTGACTTATTTCACTTAGCACAATACTTTCTAGGTCTATCCTTATTGCCACAAATGATATACATATATCTATATCATTATAGATATAGATATAGATATATCGATATATATATACCATTATTTATACACACACACACACGTACCCCCTGCATGTTCTTTATCCATTCATCTACTGATGAACATTTGGGTTGCTTACATATCTGGCCTATTGTAAATAACACTGCAATAAACAGAGAGCTACATATATCTTTTTGAATTAGTGTTTTCATTTTCTCTGGGTAAGTACTCAGTAGTGGAACTACCACATCATATGGCATTTCTATTTTTAACTTGTTTGAGGAACGTTCAGATATAAAATAAATAAGTCAAGGAGATGAAAAATACAACATAGGGAATATAGTCAACAATATTGTCATAATGTATGGTGGCAGATGGTGACTATATTTAATCATGTTGAGAACTGAATAAGGTGTAGAATTGACAAATCAATATGTTAAAAACCTGAAACTAATATAACATTATATGTTAATTATGTGTCAATAAAAAATGCTGAAAAAAAAAAACCAAAATAAAGTCTACTAATTTAAAGATTGTTAAATTAACTTAAGTGTCTAGTATGTGGCAGAGCCAGGATTCCAGCGCAGTCCATCCTACTCAAATAACTTTACTTTTAAAAAGTCAACATGTCTGGAGCTTTCGGGTTGGCGAATGAGCAAAGGTTCTAGGAGAATAGTGTGCCTGGAGGACTTGGAAGCTCCTCACCCTTTCCCCTTACCCTGCCCCATGCATCTCTTCCATCTGGCTGTTCCTGAATTACATCCTTTTATGATAAACCAATGATCTAGAATCGGAAAAAAGATGGCGGATGAGTAGGGCACCCCTTTTTCAGCTGGCCCCTGAGTCGAGCTGGATATCTACCAGACCATCCTGAACCCCACAGAATCAGCCTGAGATGCAGGAAGACACATCTGGATCTCTACAAACGAACATCTCCAGCACTGAGTATTGAGGTACGAAGCATGGAGCCATGAATCCACACACAGATATTGGAAGATAAATGGAAGGGGGAGGGAGCCTCCATGCTCGGGCACCAGGAAGCGGTAGCCACCTGCCCTGGGGAGATGGCCGGACTTACAGACCGACACCTGCGAGAAAGCAGACTGAGACTGTGAGCCTGGGAACGTGCGTGAGACCAGACTGAAAACTGGAGCTTCGGAGCATACACTCGAGCTAGACTAAAACCGGGAGCTTGGGAGTGCTCACATGACCAGACTGAAAACTGGAGCTCCAGAGCACTCACTGGAACCAGACTAAAACCAGGACCTTGGGAGCGCACACACGACCAAACTAAAAACCTGCGCTCCAGAGCATGCTCCAACGACACTGAAACAGGAGTTCGGGAGTGTGTGTGGGAACTTGGGGGGGGGGGCGGCTGGTGGTATTAGAAGCACAAAGGACAGGGGCGCCTGGGTGGCACAGCGGTTAAGCATCTGCTTTCGGCTCAGGGCGTGATCCCGGAGTTGTGGGATCGAGCCCCACATCAGGCTCGTCTGCTGGGAGCCTGCTTCTTCCTCTCCCACTCCCCCTGCTTGTGTTCCCTCTCTCACTGGCTGTCTCTCTCTGTCTAATAGATAAATAAATCTTTAAAAAAAAAAAAAAAAAAAAGCACAAAGGACAGAGACGTGCCAGGCCAGGAAGTGAGGGCTGGGAGAGTGGCTGTGGGATGCACAACCTGAAACGCTGCAGGGTTTTTGGCAGCACTGACAGAAACAGAGTTAAAGTGGCCAAGAGAGCTCAGTGGAGAGTGGACTGCAATCTCTCTGTTCTGAGACAGAAGCTAGGATATGGCCACTGCTGCTCTGACTCTCAGAAGAGTCAAAGAAAACCACCAGGGAAAGCTGCCAGAGAAAAAAGCCCGGAAATACCAGCTCACATTGTGCCCATCCCCATCCCCCCTCACAGGGGACAGGGCCACTCTACCCAAACAGGGTTGCCTGAGTATCAGCGTGGCAGACCCCTCCCCCAGAAGGCAGGCTGAAAATTCAAGAAGCCCACATCCCTAAGGTCCCGATAAAACAAGTGCACACTGCCTGGGTCCTGGTCAATAATTTGGGCTCTAGGCATCCCCACAATCTCTCCTCATTAGAATGACAAGGAGGAGAAACCCTCAGCAAAAAAAGGACACAGAGACTGTGGCCTCTGCCACAGAAATGATGGATATGGATATAACCAAATGGTCAGAAATGGAGTTCAGAGTAACAATGGTCAAGATGATGTGTAGGATTGAAAAAAATATTAACAAAAATATTAACTAGAATATAGAATCTCTAAAGGCAGAAATGAGTGTGAAACTGGCAGAAATTAGAAATAATATGAATCAATTGCAGTCTAAACTAGACGCTCTGACGGCCAGGGTAAATGAGGCAGAAGAACGAATTAGTGAATTGGAGGATGGGATGGTAGAAGAGAAAGTTAAAGAATCTTGGCTCAAAAAAATCCAACTGCAAGAATGTAGAATACGGGAGATTACTGACTCAATGAAACGTTCCAATGTCAAAATCATCGGCATCCCCAAGGGGGTGGAGAAAGAGAGAGGTCTAGAAGACATATTTGAACAAATTGTAGCTGACAACTTCCCTAATCTGGCAAAGGAAACAAGCATTCATGGCCAAGAGGCAGAAAGGACACTTCTCAAGATAAATCTCAGCAAACTTCCACCATGTCACATCATAGTGCAATTTGCAAATATTAGATCCAAGGATACAGTATTGAAAGCGGCCAGGGCAAGGAGATTCCTTATGTACAGAGGTAAAAATATCAGAATAATGTGAGACCTGTCTACACAGACCTAGCAAGATAGTAAGGGTTGGCAGGGTATTGTCAAAGCTCTATCCAAGAAGAATATGCAGCCAAAGATCCTTTATCCAGCAAGGCTGTCATTCAGAATTGATGGAGAGGTAAGGACCTTCCAGGATGGGCAGAAATTGACTGAATTCATAATCACCAAACCACCCCCAAAGGAGATACTAAAAGGGTTTCTATAAAAGCAAAAAGGCCCCAAGAGTGATACAGAACAGAAATTTACAATCTATAGAAACAAAGACTTCACAGGCAACATGACATCATTAAAATCATATCTCTCAATAATCACTCTCAATGTGAATGGCATAAATGCTCCCATAAATGCCACAGAGTTGCAGATTGGATAATAAGGCATGACCCATCCATTTGCTGTCTACAAGAGACTCATCTTGAACCTAAAGATACATCCAGACTGAAAGTAAAGGGATGGAAAACCATTTTTCATGCCAGTGGACCTCAAAAGAAAGCTGGGGTAGCAATTCTCATATCAGACAGATTAGGTTTTAAACTAAAGACTGTAGTTAGAGATAAAGAAGGACACTATATTGTTCTTAAAGGATGTAGCCAACAAGTGGGTATGACAATTACAAATATCTATGCCCCCAACAGGGTAGCAGCTAGATACATAAGCCAACTCTTAACCAGAATAAAGAGACATATAGATAATAATATGTTAATAGTAATGGACCTCAGCACTCCGCTCTCAGCAATAGACAGATCACCTAAGCAGAAAATCAACAAAGAAACAAGAGCTTTGAATGACATACTGGACCAGATGGACCTCATAGATATATACAGAACACTACACCCCAGAACAAAAGAATTCTCATTCTTTTCGAATGCACATGGAACTATCTCCAGACTAGACCACATACTGGGTCACAAAACAGGTCTCAACCGATACCAAAAGACTGAGATTATTCCCTGCATATTCTCAGACCACAATGCTTTGAAGCTGGAACTCAATCACAAGGAAAAATTTGGAAGAAACTCAAACACTTGGACCCTAAGAACCATCCTGCTCAAGAAGGATTGGGTAAACCAGGTAATTAAGGAGATTAAACAATTTTTGGAAATCAATGAAAATGACAACACATTGGTCCAAAACCTATGGGATACTGCAAAGGCAGTCCTAAGGGGAAAATACATAACCATCCAAGCCTCACTCAAAAGAATAGAAAAATCTAAAATGCAGTTTTTATAGCCTCACCTCAAGAAGCTGGAGCTGGAACAGAAGAACAGGCCTAACCCACGCACGAGAAAGCAGTTGATCAAGATTAGAGCAGAGATCAATGAAGTAGAAACCAGAAACACAGTAGAGCACATCAACAGAACTAGAAGCTTGTTCTTTGAAAGAATAAATAAGAGCGATAAGCCACTGGCCAGACCTATTCAAAAGAGTAGAGAAAGGAACCAAATTAATAAAATTATGAATGAAAGGGGAGAGGTCACAGTCAACATCAATGAAATAGGAAGGATCATTAGAAACTTTTATCAACAGCTTTATGCCAATAAATTAAACAACCTGGAAGAAATGGATGCCTTCCTGGGAACCTATAAACTACCAAGACTGAAACAGGAAGAAAGTGATTATTTAAACAGACTGATTAATTATGAAGAGATTGAAGCAGTGACCAAAAACCTCCCCCAAAACAAGAGTCCAGGGCCTGACAGATTCCCCAGGAATTCTACCAAACATTCAAAGAAGAAATAATACCTATTCTCCTGAAGCTGTTTCAAACAATAGAAACAGAAGGAAAACTACCAAACTCATTCTATGAGGCCAGTATTACCTTGATCCCCAGACCAGGCAAAGACCCCAATCAAAAAGGAGAATTACAGACCAATATCCCTGATGAATATGGATGCCAAAATTCTCAACAAGATCCTAGCTAATAGGATACAACAGTACATTAAAAGGATTGTCCATCATAAGCAAGTGGGATTCCTCCCTGTGATGCAAGGGTGGTTCAACATTAGCAAATCGATCAGTGTGATAGACCACATTAACAAGAAAAGAGTCAAGAACCATATGATGCTCTCAATTGATGCAGAAAGAGCATTTGACAAAATACAGCATCCTTTCCTGATTAGAACCCTTCAGAATGTAGGGATAGAGGGTACATTCCTCAATCTCATAAAAACCATCTATGAAAAGCCTACAGCGAATATCATTCTCAACAGGGAAAAGCTGAAAGCCTTTCTCTTAAGATCAGGAACATGACAAGGATGCCCACTCTCACCATTATTATTCAACATGGTACTAGAAGTCCTTGCCACAGCAATCAGACAACAAAAAGGGATAAAAGGTATCCAAATTGGCAAAGAAGAAGTCAAACTGTCTCTCTTCGCAGATGACATGATACTCTTATGGAAAACCCAAACACTCCACCCCCAAATTGCTAAAACTTATAGAGCAATTCAGTAATGTGGTGGGATACACAAAATCAATGCTTATAAATCAGTTGCATTTCTATACACGAACAATGAGCCTGAAGAAAGAGAAATCAGGGAATCGATTGCATTTACAATAGCACCAAAAATCATACATTATCTCGGAATTAACTTAACCAGAGAGGTAAAGGATCTATATTCTAGAAACTACAGATCACTCTTGAAAGACCTTGAAGAACACACAAAAAGATGAAAAAACTATTCCATACTCATGGGTGGGAAGAATAAACACAGTTGAAATGTCTATGCTACCCAAAGCAATCTACACTTTCAATGCCATCCCGATCAAAATACCAATGACATTTTTAAAGAACTGTAACAAACAGCCCTTAAATTTGTGTGGAAGCAGAAAAGGCCCCAAATCACCAAGGAATTGTTGAAAAGGAAAAACAAAGCTGGGGGCATCACATTGCCAGATTTCAAGCTTTACTACGAAGCTGTGGTCACCAAGATAGCGTGGTACTGGCACAAAAACAGACACATAGACCAATGGAACAGAATAGAGAACCCAGAAATGGACCCTCGGCTCTTTGGGCAACTAATCTTTGACAAAGCAAGAAAAAACATCCAGTGGAAAAAAGGACAGTCTCTTCAATAAATGGTGCTGGGAAAATTGGACAGCTATATGCAAAAGAATGAAACTGGACCACTCTCTCACACCATACACAAAGATAAACTCCAAATTGATGAAAGACCTCAATGTGAGACAGGAATCCATCAAAATCCTAGAGGAGAACTTAGGCTGCAACCTCTTTGACATTGGCCACAGCAACTTTTTTCATGATACATCTCCAAAGGCAAGAGAAACAAAAGAAAAAATGAACTTGTGGGACTTTATCAAGATAAAAAGCTTCTGCACAGCCAAGGAAACAGTCAAAAAAACTAAGAGGCAGGCCACTGAGAAGATACTTGCAAATAACACTACAGATAAAAGACTAGTATCCAAGATCTACAAAGAAGTTCTCAAACTCAATACATGGGAAACAAATAATCAAATCAAAAAATGGGCAGAAGATATGAACAGACACTTTTCCAATGAAGACATAGAAATGGCTAACAGACACATGAAAAAATGTTCAAAATTGTTAGCCATCATGGAAATTCCAATCAAAACCACCTTGCAATACCACCTTACACCAGTTAGAATGGCAAAAATTGACAAGGCAGGAAACAACGAATATTGGAGAGGATGTGGAGAAAGGGGATCCCTCTTACACTATTGGTGGGAATGCAAGTTGGTACAGCCACTTAGGAAAATAATGTGGAGGTACCTTAAAAATTTAAAAATTGAACTACCCTATGAACCAGCAATTGCACTACTGGATATTTATTGCAAATATACAGACGTAGTGAAGGGAAGGGCCATATGCAGCCCAATGTTCATAGAAGCATTGTCCACAATAGCTAAATTGTGGAAGGAGCCGAGATGCCCTTCAACAGATGACTGGATTAAGAAGATGTGGTCCGGGGCGCCTGGGTGGCACAGCGCTTAAGCGTCTGCCTTCGGCTCAGGGCATGATCCCGGCGTTGTGGGATTGAGCCCCACATCAGGCTCCTCCGCTAGGAGCCTGCTTCTTCCTCTCCCACTCCCCCTGCTTGTGTTCCCTCTCTCGCTGGCTGTCTCTATCTCTGTCGAATAAATAAATAAAATCTTTAAAAAAAAAAAGAAGAAGATGTGATCCATATATACAACAGAATATTACTCAGGCATCAAAAAGAACAATTTCACAACATTTGCAGCAACATGGACAGGACTGGAGGAAATAATACTAGATGAAATAAGTCAAGCAGAGAAAGACAATTATCATATGGTTTCACTCATTTATGCAACATAAGAAATAGGAAGATCAGTAGAAGAAAGGGAGGAATGACGGGGGGGGGGTTACAGAAGGGGGAATGAACCATGAGAGACTATGGACTCTGGGAAACAAACTGAGGGCTTCAGAGGGGAGGGGGGTGGGGGAATGGGATAGGCCGGTGATGGGTATTAAGGAGGGCAGGAGTTGCATGGTGCACTGGGTGTTATTTGCAAGTAATGAATATGGAACATTACATCAAAAACTAGGGATTTATGTATGGTGACTAACATAACATAATAAAAAATTATTATAAAAATAAATAAATAAATAAAAAGAACACTTTTAGTAAAGGAAGGAATACTTTTACAAAAAATAAAATGAAAATATATAAAATAAAAGACACAGGTTATAAAGACAATTACATTGAATACATTGCATTGTACTGAATATATTGTATATTGAAATACAGTTATGAAAATATCCTAAAAAATAAATTTATGGTATAATAATAATAATAAAAAGGAAACTTTTGTTTTTGAGATGGCATTGCATAGTGGTTAAGAGGATGTATAGTGGAGTCTGCCTGCCTGGGTTCAAATTTTGCATCTTTATTTACTAACTTCCAGAACATGGGCAAGTTGCTTACCTTCTCTTTGTCTCGATTCTCTTCTGAAAAATCTCAGTCATGTGAAGATTAAATCCGCTAATGCATAAAAAGTACTTAGAACACTGCTTGACCCAAAGAATATATCATTTAAACACTTAATACTTTTCCAAAAAGTAACCTTTTATAGAATCCAACCTTTTACAGCACGCAAAAGAAGAGCTGCTCTGTTGAAGGGGAGAGGGTGGCAGAAGTGACATTGCTGGCCGGTCACACCCCACCCTGATCCGTTCCTTCTTCCCCCAGTTGAGGCAGCCTGGAAACACTTGGAAAATCTGAAAATAGTTTGAAATCCACTGATCTGAGCCAGTCACCCCTTTTTGCAAATGAGAAAATTGCGTTAGGCATGTTAACTCATTTAATCCTCACAAAAGTTTCCATGTTTTTGAGGTTCAGTAACTTGCCCAAGGTCAGACTACTAGTAAACTGCAGAGATGGAATTTGAAGCCACATAAGAAAGCTAGTTGAAGAATATGGATATTTTTACATCTTGGCTCTCACATCCACCAACTGCAAAGACTGTGGGCACCTTCCCCAAAGAGGACTTTGTCAGCCATAGATGAGATACCTGATTTTGGAGTCATCTCTTAACTTCGTTTAATCTCAGCTAAGTTAGAACATAGTAAATTAGAATATAGTAAATTTTTAATCAATATTAGCTATTTTTTCTTCCCTAAGATTTTCACAGTCACCTTCTACTGTGTTTTTTTTTTTTTAATGATGGTCTTAGCAACTATTATGTCAACATACTACCTTAAAATTTTCTTCATTAAATTTGTGCCACTTTTGGAAAATGTGTTTGGGGGAACAACCAATATCTTTGCTTTGGTTTTTTTGTTGGCAAAGCCTGAAACATTTGTCTTCTGCTCATAAAAGTACTTGGTGCTGGTGAGTAAGGGCGTGGGAGTTATATTATCTGTTTAATTTGAGGGATCTGTCTATTGGATTGCAGGTTTTTTTATATTTTAATAAAATTAATCTTCATGTACATAATGAACTAAATGTTCCTTTCACATTATTATTATTATTGTGTCTTTAAAGGAGATCAGACATCTGGTTGCTTCCTTTGATTTGATGATGTTAGATATTTGGCTGTGTGGGCCACTGTGTTGTAGGAGTTGAGTTTGCTCCTGCTGGAAGGCAAACAAGGTTTTGGGGACTTGGGTTGGGCTCTGTCCAGTATAAAGTGTCTTCTGTTAAAATTGAATGCATTAAATTTGTCTGCTGCATTCAATTACTTCAGTCATTGAAAAGGACAGCATTCCAGTTAAAAAAAAAAAGTCAACATGTCTTCTGGAATGATACTAAACCACCTACTAAGGCTGATGACTGCTTGGTTATTAGCATACAAGGAGAATACTAACAAGATACTTATAAAGAGTGTTATTTAAAAATATTGTTCTTAATATATGACTGACTAACAAAGTAATTTTGAGCAGCATTTACCTTTGTTTTACCATAATTTTTGAATTGGATATGTTGCCCTCAGAGAACAAGAAGAGACCATTAGCCTTTCAGAATCTGTGATTCCATAATTAAAAGTATTTGTGCATGAAGGCCTTAAAATTAGGTGTTTCTGATAAACTCCTAGCATGTGACTTATAATCACACCATCTCTTTTGTCTTCATTAACTGAGAACAGATTTTTTCCAAGAGTTTAACCAGTGTTTGTGTTAGCATATCCCACTGGGCCATGATTACAAGCAGATTAAAAATAACATACTATGGAAGGCAGAAATACTATTTTTGTCTTTGCAGTATCTCTAAAATGTAAAACACTCCCTGCTGCAAAATAGGTACTCAAGTTATTGAATGAGTTTGATTTTAGAGTATCTTTCATTTTAATGTAGAAAAATTACTTGACTTGTTCACAAAGGAATGACATTTTACTCATGAATTTGAGACTTAACCTAATTCAAACCTTCAAATGAGGGACAATCCTGGATGAAAGTAAAGAGGTTTAAGTTATTTGAGTTTTTATTGCTGGGGCTGTTTGTTGTTGTCTTCCTTTGTTTCTGGCTGATTTACAGTTGGGCCAACTCAGTGCAATGTCGCCTACATAAGAGGTGTAGGCCCAGGCTTCCTTGGAGAGATTGGTCTCTCTCTCCCTTTCTTTCACTTTGGGATTTATAGCCAAGTACTCTATGTGGCACACTGAGAAGTAATCAATACTATAAAAATAGGCAGCTAATGTGTTGGAGTTCAAACAAGGAATAAATAAGAGTTAGAGGTACAGTCCCTAATACATTTTTTCCCTCTGTTTCTTAAGTGGGCCTTTTTTCTCTCCACCTGTACAAGCACACTTTAAGCTTAATGAATATTTGTTACTTTCATTTCTATGCAAAATATTGGGCCAATCTGACATATTATTTATTTGACAAACAATTATATTAATTTGTTCAATAGTGTTTATTAGAGTTAACTACTGTTTGCTACTCCTTTGAATACTGAATGTCAATAGATGTAGAAAATGAAATTAGGTGAATATTGATATGAGAAACAAGACTCACAGTTGAGAATAGATTCTGATTGGAGGAAGGGAAGAAATTAAACACTTGGAAAGAAAACGTGATAGTAAAGCAACTTAATCATTTAATTCTGTTGCCCAGATGACTGGAATTTAACGTATTACCAGAAAACTAATATTAGTAGTAGTGGTACCAATTTGGAGATGACAATTATCATTTTTGCCTAGTAAAGGTAATTGATATTGAGAGTCTGAATAACCCTCCGTACATGATAAGATCGTTGTCCTTATAGAATAATAAAAGGCGAAATGTAAATAAAGTGATCTTTTCATTCACTCTTAGCTATGCTAGAAAATAGTCAAATAACTGACTGTTTTCCCCTAAAATAATGTTTGCATGGCTGCCTATTTCTGTATTCTCAAATTAAATGTACTATCCCAAATATTGTGCTTTTCAACCTTGCTTTTTCCAAGCCACTCTTTCAGTCTGAATGACCATAAAAATGGCATAATCACTATTTGTACAGTAGCAATTTTGTCACTACCTGCAGAATGACAATAAATATATAACTTGTTTTTATTCCAAAGAATAAATAGGCAGCTATAAAAGGCAGGGTTTTTTTTCCTCTGCTCATTTCAGTTCTGCATCAAGTAGTTTAAAAGCTTTCAGAATCATACCATGTACCCTTTTAACATCACAGACTGCCACCTACTGGAAGATAAGGTAAATATCTAAAGACACCTGTGGAAACAGTATTTATGTTGTTGAACACACACACAAATTCAAGAAAAGAAAACATCGATATGCTTTATGCAAACAATAATTGGCCTGCTTATTTCTAGATTATATTTTAAAGACAAAAACTTTTCATAGCTAACCAGAAACTAATTATAGTCTATGCATTACAAAAAATAGTTCTTTACCTGCAAATCAATAGATAGAAAAAAAATGTTTTGCTAGGGTAGAGAAATCAGAAATATATTTAGAAAGAGGTGTTTGGCTCTAAAAATGCGTTTACATCCATTGATTTAATCTGCCAATGGCTCAATTACATCATATTCTAGGTTGCCTTAAATCTATTACCTACATTCCCCAAGCAAAATTGAAGCCAAATCAGTTGGAAGAGAAGCCTAGGAAACCACATGATTATTAACAGAGAGGAACAACTGTCCAAATAAATTAAAAGTAACTTTGAAAAAAAAAGATCACTCATGGTAATGTTTATTTAACCGTATCTTACTTGTCTTAGCTATATGTACCTCAACCTTCTAATAATTAATTATACCAAAAGGATTCTTATATTGCTTGTTATTGATGTAAAAACAAATGTATTTTTTCTCATTTATCATTATTGATATGCTCTTAGAAAACCGGAAATGAAGGTTGAGATATTATTAACCCAGGGCCTTGCACAAATGGGGACTTTCTGTACAAGTTAAACATAAAACAAGTATGAGGCACTGTATGTATTTCACTATCCTTATTTCCTTCTATTTTTGAATAAAATTGAATAAAAACTGGTAAAACTAGTAAGATCCACAGGGGCAACAGGAAGACCACATTTAAGTTCAACTAATGTATCAACTAGTCTTTGAAATCTGAACCTATCCATCTGGGATAGCCTGAAGGAGTGACTCAAAAGGCAGCCCCCAGGGAGTGCAGGAAATGCACAGAAGGAGATGAACCCTGCATTGAGCTTCCTTTCATTGGTAGAAATGGAAAATCAAGGCTTGCTTGTATGAGATCAATGCCAATCTCACGCAAAGAAAAGCTTGGTATGATTCAGTTCTACGCAATGCCTTGTCTTGGGTAATGAAATTAGAGTCTAAATTTAACAAACAAACAAACACCCATGGTGAAAACCTGTTCACAAGGTAGAACAGAATTTTTACAGTAATGCCTGGAAATGTATTTCTACAGGACTCAACACTTCCTGAGGATAGAGACCTTATGTTTACATCTTTATACCTATAATGTCTAGCTCAGCGTCTAGTGCAGAGTAAGTACTTAGTAAATGTTAATTAAACAAATGAGCACTTTTGACTCAGAAGGCTTTTTGGTGAAAGCATCCTCTTATTTTTATTAAATAAATGACCACTTTTGACTCAGAAGGCTTTTTGGTGAAAGCATCCTCTTATTTTTATTAAATAAATGACCACTTTTGACTCACAAGGGGTTTTGGTGAAAGTATCCTCCTATGCTATAAACTGGGAATGATTACCTACTCCTAATAAATAACTGAACAAAACAAATAACATACTTTTATTTCAGACAAAAGTCTGGAAAAGCTGGGAAAGACATCCTCATTTGTCCTTGTCTAATTTTCTGACTGTATGTGAAAACAAAAGTAGGATTACCATAAAGATTTTCTCTACCTGGAGGCTGTTTAAGATTGTCTAGCTGGTCATGGACATCATGACAGAGTGCTCTTCATAACCACATGGTGGAGCAGTGAGGGGTTTTGAGAATTATCAGTGAGCCTTGTCCACTCCCACGGACCTGTCAGAGTTCCTTGAACACATTCAACTTGTCTACTTCTGGATTTCTGCAAATGGGTTTCCCCTTGCCTGAAGTGATCTTATTCTGAATTTTCTTAAATTCATTTTTCTTCTGAAACCCACTCTCTCTACTTCTTTTCAAATGTATTTAGAGACATTAGTATCAGCAATGTGTATTATATTTTCTTTTTGTGGGATCATTAAAAATATTTGAAAGGTACTAATGAGAATCGAAACTACCCATGTATTTTTGCATTATCTTAAGTTCAGGCAAAACTCTTCAGTTTGGTCGTTTCATTTAGAAACATAATAGAATTCAAGTTAGTTTCTCAATGTATACATGATGAATTTGTATTTTGGCCTAGTCCCCATTACTGGAATAAAAAATAATACTGTTTTTAAACACTTCGCAATCTACAGCTGGATAGTTTGCAATTTTTCTCTGTATTTATGGGTGTGTTTAAAGATTTATTATTTATTTGAGAGAGAGCGAGAGAACACAAGTTGGGGGAGCAGCACAGGGAGAGGGTGAGAATCTCAAGCTGACTCCAGGCTGAGTACAGAGTCTGATGTGGGGCTAAATCCCAGGACCCTGAGATCATGACCTGAGCCACAAAAATCAAGAGTTGGACACTTTACACACACGGGCACCCCTGTGTGTGTCTTTTTAAAATAAAGTTAAAAACTATTGGAGCGTCATTTTATGGTAAGGTTGAAACATATAAAATTGCCATTTTTGTGGGCCCTAAAATTCTTGATATCAACAATTTCATATGGTTTAACTTAATACTTCTAAACAAAATTGACTCTTAATTTTCATTTAAAGATACATTTATAGTCTCAACTTAAAAAAATCTTTTTGTTAAATGACAATGTATTGATAATTTTCATGTGATAGTGAGCCGATTCTCTTAACTAAATATCATGTTTTCTGGCCTCTCCTAGATCTGGTATTTATTAGTTTGTGACTATGATAATTTGTAACAAACATAATCACTAAGAGAGGACATAAATTTATTCATATGTATGCATGTTGTCATTTACACAGTTATATGAGAGGTTCTAAGTAAAAACAAGTATTTATATTTGCTTTGCCTTTTAAAAAGAAAAAAAAAATCTCCTTTTTTTTCTGATATTCTAATCTTCAATCTATACAGTCTCTCCAGACTAAAGTTTAAGACATGCTTTGTCATAAAATATGTTACTTTAATCTCTGGTATTTTCTGTTTTCATATTTGCAATTAATCTCACTATATTATATCCTCTTCTAAAGGACTATTAACATCTTAATGTCTCTGAACAAAATATTTTCCAATATATCATAACTTATGATTTCATTACAAACATTTATAATAAGAAAAAGACAAGGCAGAGCTCATTATCCCTGATGAAATACAAGAATGAAGGTAGAGAAACTTATTAAAATGCTCAACATGGATGGGAGTATGATGTCCACATATCCAAACAGGGCTCACAGGCTCTGCGCATGTGAGCATAATGGAGCCTGGCATTGTGGAGTTGGAAAAGGACTGACGTGTTATCTCGTCTAATCAATCTTTCTCAGAGCTGAAGCAAGTGAATTCCAGAGAAGTCAAACCATCTTTCTGGAGCTCTTGGACACATCCTTCATTATAATAGCTCTGTATTATTAAGTCAAAATTCTTTTTTAGGGAAAACTGGGATTTTATTCCTAGGAAACAAAATGGAACTAAAACCAAAAAGCAAAGAAACACAACAAACAAAATTTTGTCACTGAAAATTTTCCTGCCTTGCTGTTTAATCAACACTAATTTCTGATGGATTTATGTCAGTCAGCCCAGACTGCACTCAGTTAAAGCTGACCAGGCTTAACTTCCCAGTGAGTGAAGATCTTTCCAACCTACAATAATAGCAAGTGGGAAAGGTAGACAGGAATGCCATCAACATTGATTAAATAGATTACATGACATTAATTAGAAAATAGTTTATGAATCAACTACTAAATGGATAACCTTTGTGTCATTACTATGATTTGTAAGTCAAAGTCCTTACCTCCGGTTATGAAAAAATCTTTTAAGGCTAGAATAGTAAAGTGAAATATTTCTATAAGAACCATCAATGTGTCATGAATATTACAATGATTGAAAGCAATTAACAATGGATTTGTTTTACAAAAATGTTTTAAAGGATTGCAAAGTACAAACAAAATAAAGCCAAGCAAATTATTAACAGGGCTACCTATGCTGCATTGCATTTGTAAACGAAGAAATGTAAATAGCAAACAATAGTAAACTAGATCAGACCTAGAAATAATTTCTTTTACTGTATTTATCTGTATTTGCATAAAAATGACTCTAATCATTTTTTACTATATTTGTGACTTTTGTGTGATCCACCATATCCAGTTAACATAGTGAGGTTGTCAGATAATGAAAACCAAGGCAATGTTCCTATTGATTTTTGAAATAAAAAAGTGATGACTAATATAAGAGATGCACATTTTTTTAATCAGATTATGTTCTAAGCTTAATAGAGTTGAACCCTGGGCCTTCACATCATCACAGTAAAGATGAATATGGATGCTTCTCAGGCTAGCAAATTCAGGAAGGCAACACCTATCAGTAGAAAGGAGAGATCGGGTTGGCTAGTGTTAGTACCCTGAGAAGATGCTAACTCAGCCCTGCAGCACGTTTTTCTTCTTTCTGACAGAATACCATGGTCTCCAGTGACGATCTTCCAAAAGACCGCTAGGTCAAGCATTTTGCTTTCTGTTCGAGAAGGTTTAGGTTTAGAGTTTACTGTTTGTTAATCTATTGGTTGATTGTATTATACTCAGATTATTATGATTTTTCTGTGAATCTTGATATGTGACCATTTTTGAAAACCAAAAAACTCAGTGTTCCAGTTAAACATGGCTTTGTTAAAAAAAAAAAAAAGTACACATAGGCTAGTGGTTTAAAACAACCGACAATGTTTGCCTCATGCTGTATTAGCTGGGACGTTTTGAAGGCTGGCCCCTGTGCGCGTATAAAGGCTCACTCACTCATTAGTCTGATACATCACTGTGGCCTCTCGATGTGGCCTGAGCATCCTCACAACATGGTGAATGCATTCTAAGGGTCAGTGGCCTGAAATAAACAAGAGAGAGTGAGACAGACAGAGGGAGAGAAGCAGGATGAAGCCACAGTGGGGTTAGAATGTAACGTTGGAAAGCAAACAGTGTTACTTCTGCCTCATTCTATTCCTTGAAGCTGTCCCCACACTGCCACCCAGTTTCCCGGGCAGTGGAAATGAACTCCACCTTTTGATGATGGTGGCAGGGTTCTAGAGGAGCATGTGGGAACAGAAAGATTGCTGTGGCCATTCTAGATAATATAATCTACCACATTCTGCCCTTTGGCCACCACATCTCCTAACATCCTTCCCACACACAAAATAGACTCTCTTCTTCTCAAAACTCTGAAAAAGTCTCATCCCATTATTGCTCCAGGACAAGATTTAAACATCCAGCTCAGGCCTAGGTGCATATAAAGCTCCTCATGTTTGATTTCTTGAGTGTAGCCCCTCTGGTTCTAAAGGAGGTTGCTATGGGCTGAATATTACCCACCCAAAACTCCTATGTTGAAGCCCTACCTCCCAGCACCTCAGACTATGACTGTATTTGCAGGTGGGCTTTAAGGAGGTGATTATGTTAAAATGAGTCTGTTAGGGTGGGCCTTTGTTCAGTCTGACTAGTGTCCTTATAAGAGGAGGAGGTTAGGACACAGACATGCATACACACAGAGGGAAGACCGCGTGAAGACATAAGACAATGACAGCCACCTGAAAGCCAGAGAGAAAGACTTCAGGAGGAAGCAAACCTGCTGACACCTTGATCTCAGACTTCAACCCTTCCAAGACTGTAAGAAAATAAATTTGTTGTTTAATCACCCAGTCTGTGGAATTTTGTTATGAAAGCCCTAGTAAACTAATATATCTTTGCGCCAAAGAGACAAGTTATCTTCTCTTCATCCACAACCATTATACAGTGGTGGGGCAGGAATAGACTAGGCATAATAGACCCTTCTGTTCAAGCAGAGGGAATATTGGAGACCTACAGGTATCATTGCCCACAGCAATTGTGAAGTCCAGCAGGACATACGTTGTCAGTTCTTTAATTAAGGCTCAGTTTCAGTGTCTGGGTGTGAACCACTTGGCTCTTGACTCTGCCCTTTGGGATTTTGGCTCTGCTTTCTGTGATCTTGTTTCTTACTTCTGACCTCTTGACTCTGCCTTTTGAAATCTTGGGTTTGTTCTCTTAATCATACTGTCAGTGTATCATACCTGGGAATTTAAAATGTATATACTTGGTGTATAGGAAATTGAGTGTATTTTAAATATATATCCAATATTTACATATATGTTCAATATATATATTTAACTAGAAATTGTTTGTTAGGAGATATTCATTTCTAATTTATGCTTATTTATTATATAATTGATTTATCAAGTTTAGAAAAAAGTAGAAGGATGCAATGAGTATTGTCTTTTTCAATTTTTTAAATATTTTATATAAGATTGCTTTTTAGTATCTCAGTGTTGTGTTATGGTACACTTTTATCTATCTATCCGTGCGTGTGTGTGTGTATCATCTATATATATAAAACTTCTTAAATTAAAAAAAATTTTTTTTTTGATAGAGCACACGTTCATGTGAGCAGAGGGAGGGGCAGAGGGAGAGGAAGAGAGAGAATCTTAAGCAGGCTCCATGCCCAGCACAGAGCCCAACACAGGGCTGATCTCACGACGCTGAGAACATGACCTGAGCTAAAATCAAGAGTTGGATACTCAACCAACTGAGCAACCCAGGCACCTTTAAAACTTCTTTATATAAAATAATGCTTTTTCTTCATGAATGCTTTCTTAGTTGATATTTTTAACCCCTTTTCATTTTATCTGCATTTGCCTGGTATCTTTTTCCATCCAGTTAATTTTAACCATCTTTGCTTTAGTTTGTTTTACTTTACCAAATATAATTGTGTTTAATTTCATTAACTGGATTTAGTTAACTTTACTAGTATGTAAATATTCAATTTTAATTCAGTTGTGTTTTATTATTATATAATTTGACATGATGAGGAGACATAGTGGAGCAAAATGGAATTCTAAGTAATTGCCAAAAGACCTATGGTGTATTAAACAGATGTCTACTGTTATTAACCACAGACAAGTTGGCGTTTCCTTCTAGCTAACTTCAATAAATGACATTAGATGTAGTTGTACTGTATTGGTGCTTCCTTATTAGACTTCAACCTGGGATCCATTTACTGATTTATTTATTCTGAGCACTTGCTCTGTAGTTGGCATGTAACATATACAAAATTGAAAACATACTAAACTTTAAGATCCTTGAGGGTAAGGACCACACATTGTTCATCTGTGTATCCTCTGAACAATTCTAGTGCTTAGTACATACTAGGTGTTGAACAGATATTCCTTCCTTCCTTCATTCATTGCAAGAAAGTATAAAGTTATGGGTCCCTAAAAGAGTTGCCAATTCAATTCTTTGAATAAGATATACAGACAAAAATATTCATATATACATATATACTTTAAATAGGACTGTGGATTTCCCTGTGAGCCTGTAAAAAGCCGAAGCCTCATAAGCCATGGAAATATAAGTTAGAGAATATTTACTTTCACTTTCCCAAGAAACCCTCTTACATACCATAAGGATCAGATCTGTAGCCAGTTGTTTCTCTAATAACGGGCTTAATTGCTGTGATACAAGGGGAAAATAAAACTTGTGTCACCACCCCCCCCCCAAGCTAACTGCATACATCCTGTGATAGGCACTTAAGTTAGCTCCCATGGTGGCAGGGTGGCTGAAAAGTCATTTTTCTAGGTATTCACATTTTTTTTACAAGATGAATATAATTTTATTTTATGTAATTTTATTTTATTATTTTATTTATTTTTTATACTCTATTATTTATTTCAAGGGTACAGGTCTGTGATTCATCCATCTAGGTATTCACATTTTATGGAGGGGTGAGGTCGGGGAAACTAGGAGATATCTCTAGGTCTTAGAAGCCAGAGACAGAGGGGTCTATCTGGCCTTTGGAAGGTGTATTTACATTCCAAAATGTTGGAGTAAGAATCCAGAGTCCCTCCCATTCAGTCTCACTGGAGCTAAAGGGTCCTCCCTCACTCTTTATCTTTTAGGGGAGATGGACTGACTCTCTCCCTCCTGTATATAGTGGAGAAAATCTATGTTCTTCATCATTCGCATATGAGTGTCCAGCTACTCACGTAGGACATGGCTTGGTTTTCATTATGTTGCCCTAAGGGTAAGGGCTGAGGCAAGGAGAGACAATGCACTTAATATTTACTATAAAGTGATTAATCAGACATCTCTCTGATCCAGAATACCTTGTGCGCTCAATCAGAATAAAACCAATAAAGATGAATATTAAGTGCCCCACAAATAGATAGCCTATAATGAATGTGGCAAATATAAATAGCACCAATGGACTTAAGATAAGCAGCTTTTACATTGATCTTTTTTTCTTCCTAAAAGGAAGGGATATCAAGGCAAAAGGCAATCATTCCATACTTCCATCATCGTGCCTACCCTGTGCGCACCTGGTATAGATTAAGTTTTGCCTTTTAATAATATTGCTGGGCTAGGACTTTGTAGGAAGCCTTTCAGTACACTTTCTATACATGCATATGATTATAGCTATCACCCTTGAGGATTTAAGCCTAATTTCATTCTTATAGTATGCATTGTTTAACTGTTTTAGGTATGATATCAAAAGAGATAGTGCACAGTTTATAATAACTTGAAAAAGTCCCCACATAAAGAGGTTTTAATGCTTCTACCCTGGTTAGGTATTTAAAAAGTAATACATTAAGCATTTAAGAACAAAGAAAGTTTGTATTAAATGTTGAGTGTATGGTAAAGTCTGCAAACTGGCAGTATTTTCTGTTTTTTTTAAGGTTCAAACACATGTGTACCTCTGAAACATTGCTTCAGATGTAACACCCAACACATAGACTTGTATCCTATAGTGTTGGTTGTAGTAATTATAACCACAGAGTTTCTTGACCGTCCAAAAGGCTAATAATTAAACTTCTCAAAATATGAGATTGTAATACATCTTTCATCACAATAGCTAAATTTATGATATTTTTAATTCCCTAAAGCCTACTTTTCTCATTGTATTTTATATGCCTACATAGAACTTAGTAAGAACTTTCTAAGGGTTGTTCTTTTTGCTTTACATTGAAACCATTTTAACCATTTTTTTCTAAGACATTATTTATCCTGTTGAAAAATTCTTTCTTGTAAAGAATTTTATTAATCTATATAATTTTGTATGCTTCTTTGTGTTTTGGTGGTAGCAAGTAAAGGAGATTTTGGAACTTTTGGTATACCTTTCTGTGGAGTCTGTTTTTACCTGATTTTTTTTTAAACAGGAAGCACAAATATACCCATCACTTTCTTTTACCTTCTTTTACAAGTAAAATTGGATCATGAACCTAGAGAATTTTGATCTCCAACAGACTTACAGAAATCTTACTTATACCTATCTCATCTTAGATATTGCCTAAGACTCAGACAGGTAGATTTACTCGAATTAACTGCCAAAGGTAAATACAAATAGATAATTAGCTTAAGATTGGAAAGTAATTTTCAAAAGAGTTGCACTAACACATCCCCGAGTTAATTGACTCCTGAGGAAGAGGAACTTTACTGCTTCTTTTGGCAGCAGAGGACCCCTATGGAGAAGGGAGAAGCTCCGGCTCACAATTACTCAAAAAAAGCCTAAATCCTGGTTATTGCTTTTCATTCTTTCCATTATGGTAAATAGGTAATACACAAATTAAGGCGGCTATTAAACAGGCTTCCAAAAGCAGTAGAAATCCTCTTCCCTAGACTCATAGTATGTAGACCTCTCAGAATATCTGCACCAGAAGAAAACTCCTAGTAATTGTCCTGATCCCTTAAAGTAGAAATATGCAGGAGCCCACTTATTACTCCAAGAAAGCAGAACTCACTGATACATGAAAAATAAGGATGTTACCTTGATAAGTAATTCAAGGCCAAAGCTACCCTTTACTGAGATATGACACATTAGGTTGGGCTTTTTTTGTATGATCCACAGGTCAAATGCAGAATGAACGTTTATTTTAAGTGCATCTAGCCAGTGATGTATGTTTGTGTGTGTGCACATCCACAGTATATTTTTATATATCCTTCAGTGATAACGCACTGAGGCCAGAAACCAGCCCTTCCATTCATACAAGGTAAACTTCAGCCACAAAATCCGTATTCAGTATGATAACAGAAGTGATGCTTTCGATAGAAATGTGAATGGGTGAAGAGTTGTTAAAACAAGGCTAAAAACCATCTGGGAAGGCAAGGGTGAAGGACTTCAGTCATGAACCACATGCTTTTAATGTCTAGAATTTTAACCGGTCCCAAAGAAAACCCATGGCACTTTAGAAGGACTAATTGGGAGTGTGTATCCAGTGCTCAGAGTGAAGAGGACACATAAGCCCTCAGCAGGGAGTGGACCTATCTTGGAAGGGCAGACCCTTGAGTGAAAAATGCACTCAAAGATTACCAAAGCAGGATTTTCCATTTCAGAGAACTCTGGCCCCCCCTGTCCTTATCCAGAAAGCTCCATTTGTCTGTTTTCTCTGCATTCCTGCTGATACAAACCAACTTTATGAGCTTTTACTAAAGAAAGCTTTGACTTTTCCCCTCTGAAGATTTAAAAGTTACAGAGAGCTCTTTAAACAGCTTACACAGGAGCAAACAGTTACAGATCTACCGTTTTATTAAAAGGAACTATTGACTCTGCAAACTGAAACATGACCAAGCTTCTTTTAAATTAGATTCCATCAAAAAGCTTGGCAACAGCGTCCCACCTGGCCTGGATACTCTGTATACTGGAATACTATATATAATACTGCAATACTCTTTGTAATATTAATAACAATTTCTTTCCTTCCTATTTTGTTTATGACATTTCTTTTTTAAAATATTTATTTATTTATTTATTTATTTATTTATTTATTTATTTGAGAGAGAGAGAAAGAGAAAGAGAGAGAGAGAGGGCAGGGGAGGAGCAGAGGGAAAGGGACAAGCAGACTCCATGTTGAGTGTGAAGCTGGAAGCAGGGCTCAATCCCACGACCCTGAGATCATGACCTGATCCAAAACCAAGAGTTGGATGCTCAACGAACTGGGCCACCCAGGTTCCCTGTTTATGATACTTTTTATGGTCAAGGATCACATTTTCTATGCATTATATCACTACTGAATCTTGCATGCAGTGGTTAAAAATAAATTAGTGGTAATTATATGTTGTTTTACCTTGTCCTGGTTACCTATAAGCAAATTTTGCAACCTGAGGGTTGACCTAACGATATCTTCTGCTGTATTAGTTTTCTATTGTTCAATACTAGATTACCACAGATTTAGTGGCTTAAAACTACATTCATTATTACCACATTTTCTATATGTCAGGAGACCAAGCATGGCTTCTCTGGGTCCCTAGTTCAGGATCTTCCAAAGCCACAATCAAGGTGTCAGGCTGCATCCTTTCTGGATCTTAGAGCTTCTTCCCAGCTTACATGGCTGTTGGCAGTATTTAGCTCCAGACTATTGGAGCACTGAGGTCCCCATTCTCTTTTGGGCTAGAAGTAAAACAATTAAATGTGAACTCAGCACACAGAAATGTATGTAAAAGTGGACAACTTGGCTTCTATTAAGCCTCTTGAGAGTGGAACGATGTAGGGAAATGTACTTAGAATACTCAGGTATCTTTTAACAAAATGAAGCCTGCCATTCTTGGGAAGTATATATTATTTCCAACAAGGACACTTGAGGTCTGAAGGTCTTGGAGGATAAAATGTGTGAATCTTTTAAGATCCAAAAATGTCTTTGTTCTGCCTTAATATTTGAAGGACGGCTTGAAAGCATTTTGCCCCAGAGCTGACTTATTGTCGTAGCGTCATTGCTGCTGCTGAGCAATCCGACTGCCCAAATGTTTCACCTTCACTTGAAGAGGTTTTATTCTAGGACAAGAATACGCTCATTTTTATCCTTAACTTTCACGAGAATAAATTTAATCTGGTCATTGAAAGAGCTTCTGCTTATTTGTCTGGAGTTAATCACAGCTTTTAGGCTCCTTGATTTCAGGCTTCAGGTATAACTGCTGGTTCTGAGCTCAGAGAGACATCCATTCCCAGACGAATGGTCCACCCACAACATCCTATGCAATTTTATCATATTTTATTTTAGGCTATGGTTCTTCTACTGTCAAAATTCTTCCACTTCTTTTTTTCTTTTAGAATTTTGAAATAACCCTTGCCATGCTAATTCCCTACTCTTGTGCTGTCCTCACTTGGGAGGCTTAGTTTTTCTACACTTATATTTGAGAGGGCGTCTGAAGGGTTGAAAGTCAAACACCTGCTCAGTTCACCACATTGAAGGCGCTGCCTGAAGTCTTTTTACCGCAAACTACTGGATTCATCTTCCTAGGGAAGATGTGAAAGCAACCCATAGAAGCACAGCAGGCCTCTAATAGCCTGGTTTTACATCTTCCCTCATGAATCTCAAATAAAGAAGCAAGGATCTGAGTGCTGTTGTGGACAGAATCAGGGATTTATAGTCCAAAAGAAATGTTCAGTTCTACCATAAAAATAAATGTAGTGTTACATTGGGCAAATGTTCTATGGTGATTGTGTCTGTTTCTTTATCTTCATAAGTAGAAATAACTCTTATGAGAACTCATTAAGAAGGTGTTTGTACAAAGCCAAACATCCAACCACTTTTGCACAACTTAGGGGCCCCTATGAGGCATCCCTGGGTTCTGCTTTTCCAGTCTTAGTGAGTCATTGTGCTTTTGTTATATCCAATATTGCCCTACTGGGCCTTTAGCATGTGCTCTCTCTTCTCTCTGGACAGCCTTCCCTCCATATGCAGCTTGAGAAGCTGTTCTGCCTATGAGATTTGGCTTCACCTTCTCATTGGGATCGATTGCCTCATTACCCGTATCGGCCATACTCTGCAGCCAAGGTGTCACCTGTTCCCCGTGGCAGCAGGGCACAGGACTCTGTAAATGTGGCCCCATCACAGCATGGCCCACACCTCTGGGTAGTTGTGTTTCTCTCTTTGGTCTCCACAGCCAGAACTCTCAGAGGGCAGGGATTTAGTCCTCTACCCCTCTGTATTCCTGTGTCAGCTGCTATCCAGGCATGTAGAAGTCAGTCAATAAGTGCTAAGTTAAACTGAATTGAAATGAAAGACTAAGTATACATACTGTTTCTGAGACATGCTTTATTACTACTTTGAAGTGATGTGAATTCTCAGAGCATCAGACACGTTCATGTTCTAAGGGAAATTCAAAATTACATTCCAAAATCAATATAAATGTTCCTGGCATTTGGGAATTATCACTATTCCTCCCATCACCAAGTTGAATAGATTTTATATTATATTAACATCATTTTCTGTGGAAAAGACTGGACTTAAAAAGAAATTGACTATCCTTGATGCTGAGGCGGGTTTAATACTGTCATCTCTTGATTGTCCTTGTCAGTACACTCATATTTATCTGTATTCCCAGAATGATTTTCTCTTGTCACCTAGAATATTTTCCAGTTCGTTAATAACTGCTTTAGTGATGGGATTTTAAAGAATATAAAGTAATTTTATCTTGTATTACTTTAACAATGCTGAAATAGGCTTAATGAGAAAAAAAATTGTATGAACACTCTAAAGCAAACTGTAAAGGATTATTGGATTATAGTGGCCCCATTTCCCTTCATGAACCTAGGTGGCTGGTATTTTGTGTCCACATTGAATATGTATGTAGTTAGAAGCTGTATTTGTTTTCTCTTTAACATCCAAACACCAACTTAATCCATAAAAGGCTTTTCCAGCCACCCTGATATAATATGAGATCTTTTTCAAATATTTATTGTGTTCCCACTATGTGGCAGGTACCCGCACGTGCTGGGTTTTCAAGGTACTATGCCAGCCAGTGGGGAACAAGCCTCCTCTAAGGAGTCTATGGGTTATTTCCAAAATCACTTTAAACTTTATAGGAATGAAAGTTAAGGAAACATTAGTTTTGCTATACCAGTTGTGTTCCAGGTAATTCCCAGTTTGTTTGGAAGAATGCTCACACTTTTATATTTGCTTAGTGTTTGTTGGAGCACATTTTTTGTTTTGTTTTGTTTTGTTTTGTTTTGTTTTGTTTTGTTTTGTTTTGTTTTGTTTGTCTTACTGGCTAATGAAGGATAAAAGCAAAGGTTAGGACCATTTATCTCCAAGTGTTCTCAGGAAACCCTGAAAGAGACTAAGGAACCAGTTCCATGTTTACATTGGACCCACTGAAGGAGAGAATTGAATTTAAAAAGGATGGATGGTTCTGGAAATGATTAGCCCAAGGCCCCAGTTCACAATTCAGGATTTCTGATGAGCTTTCCAATGATTTAGGCTCTAGAAAACACTCACTCAATAATAATATGTTTAACTTTCGTAACTTCATTCTTTTAAGAAATTCCTCTATGATTATTGGGATAATTTTAATCGCTGTAAATTACCAAACGACGTTACTGGCAGTATAGAAAAGATAATTTACTTTTAGCAGCGTTGGGATTAGTGCTATGTTATTTTTCACAGATTTCAAATTCAGTCAATAAATTAGCATCTTGTATTACGGAAAATTACTACCTTCTATGCAGATACAGTATTGTTTTTTAAACCTTGATTAATGATTCAGGTTCAACCCATCAAGTGTGACAACAGAACATTTTCGTGCCTGACACTTTTATTTCTTTTTCTTATATGTAATTTGCACAGGGTTGGGTATTCCTTTGCGTCTAACTATTTAAAGAACTATGCATAGTGGTAATCTGTGACCTCGAAGAGTAGTCTTTCTGACATTCTCATTGCAGATCATCCACAGACATATCACCACCCTGCCCTGCAGTGTCAGTGAAAGTGACCATTTCTGCCTTCCAGCTGCAGAATGTCCTTATGTTTTCTCTTTTGCTGTTATAACTGAAATTGTCAGCTAGTTCTTTTCATGGGTACATGAACATCAAAATTTCCCAAAATAGGCATGACTTTTATTCTGTGCTAGGCTCAATGTTCATCTGAGTTTACAGTCTTCATCCATGAAATTGTTCCCTATTCAAAGGGTCCTCTGACATTTATACTCTTCATACTCCCCAGTTCACAGGCATGTGTTTGACATCTGGACTGGGCTGGATCTTACACTGCTCTACGTAATTTGCTTTCTGGGTCTGTACATTGTAAACTGCTGGCATTTAAGTGGTCCTGAATTTGCTTGTCTTGCATGTTATAGCACAGTATAACCCTGGCTTATCTCCAATTTTTGCATCTCTGTTTTCCTTGTTGTTCCCAATGTGATAATCTTTTTCAAGAAGGTTCCTTTGAGCTAGTCTTGCATCAATGGTAGGAGTAATGTTTTCTAATCTCAAAGTGATTTTGTATCTGCCTAAAATATGCTGCTGTCTTGCAAGTGAAAACAAATGTATGTTAAATTAAATTTTAAAAAAATGTAAAAAAAAAGCTGCAGTGGTCTGTCAACTTCCCCATCCTAAACTCTTCTTAAGACATCTTTCAGTATGATGGGAGTAATTTTAAGGTAGAAGCTTCAAGATTAAAGATTTTTAAAAATCTTATTTAAGAGTATTTTTCAAGTTCCTTTTTTCCTTTCTATTGGCTTCTTTCAATCCTTGTTCCATATTTAAACCTTCAGTCTTTCATTCTCTTACTTCTGCTTTTTCCAATACGATGTTTTCCTTCTTCCTTTCCATGTGAATGCATTTCACATTTTTCTGACTATGTTGATAACCAATTAATTCACTAAATGTTCATGTTAAAAAGTAACAGATAATTTTCCTAGAAATATAAATCTTTGTGTGGAAGAGTTGTTAGGATACACTAATGACTGGCTCCATTCTATATTTCAATGAATGTGCTAATCAGCAACTGTTATTAACTAGTGTTACTATCCATGCAGAAATACTAAACACAACCTCCACAGATAGATCATCATTGCTACAGACCTTTCAGGGTGTTTCCTCCAATCAAATTAAATTGGCAACAAATTTAACAGTGATTTACATATACTAGGCAATCCACCACCACTTCCAAAATATCTACTACACAATTATACATACATATATAACCCAGACACCTGGATTGTTTAGAATCTACTTGGTAATCCAGTTTTCTATCAACATTGAACAGATATATCATGTTTCCCCCTCCTCTTTTTTTTTTTTTTCTTTTGGAGAAAACTATTTATCAATCTTATCATTGTGGTACTTGTTTGGTCTCCCGGAAAGCATTGATGTGTTATTATTATTTTTTTTTCTGACACATTTAAATGATAGCACATTCTTTCTTTCTTATTTATCCTGAAGTGCACTTACTACTTCATCTCAGGTATCTTTTCTAGGATATTTGTATAGCAAATAGCCTTAGAAAAAAAGATAGTATCTCTCTTCAGAGCAAAGGGCAGGATGCGTAATGTCCAGCATAAGAAAAGTAATGTCTTTCTATTAAGCAGAAGGCAGGGATTTTTTATGCCTGTTATAAAATATTTAGGTTCCTTAAGTCCAAGATTTCTTTACTGTAATCTTGTGCTGTCACCAATCTGGACCCTTCTGTGCCACCCCCATGGGACATTAGAACAAGGAGAACTGATAGAACATGATGATGCTTGTGAAGCTTGCTGTGCTGTGAGTATGTAATGAAGTTCTTAATCCTGACCCAGGAGTCTTGTGTATTCTGTCAGAAACTTGAAAGTGAGACAAGCAAAATTGTTAGCTTTCAAGGAAGTTATAAGCCTGGAAAATATCAGGCTCTTCACAGTCCTTCACATCCAGGTCATGGACTACCTATTATTATCTTTTTTTTTTTTAAGATTTTATTTATTTATTCGACAGAGATAGAGACAGCCAGCGAGAGAGGGAACACAAGCAGGGGGAGTGGGAGAGGAAGAAGTAGGCTCATAGCAGAAGAGCCTGATGTGGGGCTCGATCCCAGATCGCCAGGATCACGCCCTGAGCCGAAGGCAGACGCTTAACCACTGTGCCACCCAGGCGCCCCTACCTATTATTATCTTATAATTATTTAAGTCACTGTTAATAGATGGGTATTAAGGAGGGCACGTGTTGTGATGAGCACTGGGTATTATATGCAACTAATGAATCATTGAACAGTATATCAAAAACTAATGGTGGCTAACTGAACATAATTAAAAAAGGCAAAAATAAAAAATTGTAAATATTTAGTATTGCAGATATTTTAATTAAAATTATTTTTTTCATGAGTGTTCTATTTTAGTAGTCACTATTGTAGTTTTGCTTAAAATTAATGACAATCAATACACATGTGCCTCATTTTGTTTGTAAGGGATTCATAAGAAGAAAGAATTTTAAAAATAAAAAGATATTTGCCACATATTATATATTAGATCCATTAGTGTTTTCCTATAAATATATTTTATAAACTAACTTAATTTCATAAAATTGTATTTTAGAGAATCCTTGATAAGCATGTGATTTATGACTAAATTTGTGGTTTGAATTTCACATCTTGGTAAGATAGTATTCAACTATTGGTTGAGGAAAATATGAATTTGCTAACCAAGAAACCCCACCAAAACCAACACCAAACAAACAACAAAAATCCACTCTATATTTCTGCATGGTAGAATATCTATAACAATAGAATGAAATAAGGAATCATTGTTTTCTTGGAGGTCATTCATTGCCTTTGTTCAGAAGTTTCATTTTTCATGACCTCAGAAAAGCAATGTAGAACCCAAGTTTAATAGGGGAATAAAAGTGAACTACAGAAATGCCCTTAAGAATTTCAAGTAAAATCAGAATATATTATAACTGAACAAACTGAAAAAATAGTTAAGACCTCTTCTGATTTCATATTTTTCATGTATTTTTGCTCACAGCTTTATACAGTATCAAAGATATCTGCTGTTTATATTTATCTTGAGAATACAATGACCATAGTGAAAATGTTCTGGGAGAGTAATCATTTAACAAATGTAAAGCATGGATACTAACATTTATCTGAGACGATTATTTACTCCCATGTAATCAGTACATCACAGAATTGCATATTTATTAGCAAAAGTTCTCTTCAACAGCATTTTAAAAATAATTTTTATCAAAAGGTTATTAGATTATATTACTATCCAAAAAGTTATGTAAGTATGTGTTTGCATAAAATATATGTCAAATATGTAGTTTACTTATGTATAAATGCATGAATATACATATATAGTTACAAGAAATGTCTAAATATAGGTTATGCATACATCGCTGTCACATATTAATATGTACAAATACAAAATGTATTGTGCATCTCCAATTTTTTTGATTAAAGAAAGAAAAAAAGTTCATGGATTCTTATTATCTCAGGTGGTTTTTTAGATTTGATAAGAGCACTTTAATTTCAGGGCTGTAGTTTATGTCACACTTTCTAGAATATTACATGTACTTTTTTTTTCTTGGTTTTTGGTTTCATAAAACAATCACCTCTGCAGGACTTGAGGAGAAATGTAATGTATTTTGCCACCTTGCCAGAATTCACCCTTCTTGTATGATGTGGTATGACATCATAAAGTCAGATCTCCCACTCCATGTACTGTATGAATGGTATTCTTACGTATTCAGATGACACCAGGAACTTATTGCTGGTATCCATTAAATGACACTCTTCTGGCATGTGGAGCCATCTTGAATTTTGAAAACTGTCTTTTCTTCCAGGTAGATGTGTTTAGGAAGAATCTGATATCCAAATTCTTCATTTGTACTCAAGAAATGAAAATGGTCTATGCTAAAATCTTAAAGAGGGGAAATTCTTTTGAGCTTGTCCAAAGTTTCTTACCTTCAGACTCTATACAGTTACTTACACACATACAATTATAGACAATTATATAGCTGACTCTTATTTCAGAAAGTCGAAAATTATTGACTCTGTTCCCCTATGACACACAGGAGAAATTAAAAGAGAGTTTCTATTGAAATATATTTACACAACAGATAAGTGAATTATAATGATATAGATTATAAAGGTAACTTATCAAAACACAAAATCATGGGGTGCCTGGGTGGCACAGCAGTTAAGCGTCTGCCTTCAGCTCAGGGCGTGATCCCGGCGTTACGGGATCAAGCCCCACATCAGGATCCTCCGCTATGAGCCTGCTTCTTCCTCTCCCACTCCCCCTGCTTGTGTTCCCTCTCTCGCTGGCTGTCTCTATCTCTGTCAAATAAATAAATAAAATCTTTAAAAAAAAACACAAAATCATTAAAAAAGTAAATCTAATGAAACGATTTAGATTTCATGTTATATCTCTAATCATTTAATGTGCATACATATTTTTATTTAATTTTAGCATTTTTATCTGAGATTTCTTATGGGATAAAAATATGAATAGAACTCTACCATATTAAGGAAAAAATAATTTCAAGCACCTTGGTGCAAAAATGTGGTAAATTATAATATTGGAGCCTTCCTTTACAATGGTCCCAGTTTTAGTTATAAAGTTTTCCAAATACACACATTTATTTCTTGAAAGTTAAGCTATTTTGTGTCCTTAAGGAAAGATAATTCTATCAAAATGACATGTTCTTTTCCCTAATTATAACCGTGGTAAGTATAGAAATAATACAAATTGACCATTGTTGAAACTCCTCCCCCCCCCATTGTCATACACGGGGTTTTTGTTATTTAAAAAAAAACTTCTCCTTGGACTTAAATAGCTTCTCCTCCAACCACCATTTTCTGCTCATCTTGACCTTTCTGCAGCAATGCACAATGCTGACATGTGCTGGGATCATTTGTGTGACACTATCTGAGCGCTGCATGTCTAACATGATGTCAGAGCTCATGCTTTCTTACTGGCATCTTAAACCATCTCCTTCCAGTTCTCATCTTCCGTGGTTAGTTCTCTTTAGGACTAGCTGCATCCATCATGATTCTTTATTTTTCAGGTGACAGAAAACCAAATACAAATTGTCTCACTGAACTGAGAAATTTAAAGGTAAAACTAGTTTAGATCAAGCAAGGAGCATAATGTAGAGAGAGCCAAGTTCTCTGCAGCTTCATGGTCTGCATTCCTTAGCGTCAGCTTTGCTCATCCTCCAGCTCCGTATGCCAACTTCAGGTGCTTGTCCTGTGTCTACAAAATGCTGCAGCCTTGAATGCTTATGTGCTGTCCGGGCTAATGATTCTCAGACTTCGGTGTGTATCACCTTGAAGGTTACACAAAACTTGCTAGGCCTCACCCCCCAGAGTTTCTGGTTCAATAGGTTACGGTAGTGCCTGAAAATGTGCAGTTCTAACAAGATCCAAGGTGATGCTCATGCCGCTGATCCACTTTGAAAATCACTGGTCTGTGTGTTTCTCAAACTTTAATGCACTTATGAATCTTGAAGAACTTGTTAAAATTTAGAATCAGATTCAGTAGTTCAGGAGAATTCCCGAAAGTCCTCATCTGCAACAAGCTCATGGGTATTTCTGATGCTGCAGCTCCAATGGAACCACATCAGGAAGAGCAGGGATCATTGTAGGCCAATGTTTTCCAACATTGCAACCTTTTAAGAATCTTCTGGAAATATTTTTACACATGTGGATTTCCAGGAGCCTCCCATGAAGATTCAGGTCAGCGGGTCTGGAGTGTAATCCTGGAATCAATGATTAAGAAATGCCTCGGGTGACTTACATTTTGACAAGTTTAGGAGGCATAGAAGAAGGAGAAAGCTTCAGTGTGATCTCCTGGATGAGAGAAAAGATTTTTTTTGCCAAAATCCCAGTCAACCTTGTTACATTTTGTCCCTTGTTGAGTTTCCTGATGCTGGAGTGTTGGCTAGCTAGAACCGCCCTGAAGATGAGGATAATCAAATACAAACAGCACATCTTCAATTGTTGTACCCACAATAAGAGTGACAATAAACAAACGAAACAAAAACTGAATGTATATCTAATAAACCAACATAGTAGCCTTAATCTGGTCAATGAAGGTTTTTGGAAGTCTTTAACAAGGGAAAGGGGAAATATTGGAGACTTTCATATCTTGTTTTTCTCTATCCACTTACAACATGTTTCATTTTAAGGGTAATTTATTTTCTTTTTTCTTTCCTTCCTCCCTCCCTCCATTCTTTCCTCCTTCTTTCTTTCCCTTTCCTTCCTTCCTTCTTTCCTTCCTTCCTTCCTTCCTTCGGAAAAACTATAGAAATGATTTAGTAGAATTTTAATTTTCTTCACATGAAAAATCAAGAGCATTTTAAATTACTTCACCAAGGTCACATAGACATTAAGTAGTTATTATAAAGTTAAAATTTAGTGTTTTCTTCCCAATTCTATTTCTACCACATAGAAGCGACTTATATTTATTGAGGTTTTTAAATATTTTATTAAAATTTAGCACCATACGTAGGTGATAAATAACTTTTAATCATATAAATGGTCTAATTTCCATAAGGCACTGTGCTTTGTTATGTGCATTTTTATGGATAGTACTCTTGCACCCTTGGTGTTAAATAAGCCTTTGCTGAGATAAATACAAATATGCATCTAAGAGTGAAATAAAATTAAATGTACAATCAAAACATAAACGAACCGTATCACTAAAATCTATGAAGATCTAATTTTCATTAATAAACATTAATAACTGGATTGCCAACAGAACTATAGCCATTGGGAAACAGAAGGGATGACAAATGAAACTAACAGAGTCTTCCTTTCTTTAGGCCTATTAGGACATAGAAAATCCTATTTTATTTGTTTTGTTTTAAGGCTAACTGAAAGTCTGTTTTTCCAATCACAGTGTCAAAGCCAAGAAGAATTTCTAATCAGAATTAGCTGCTAAATAATCAGTTTTTAGTTAAAAACCTTTCGGTCAATCTTTTACCTGTTTACTTATCAAGAACCTGTTAAATGCTAAGCTTTACCTTAGGAGCTGAAAGTAAATAGGAGTGGTCTTTGCCCAACCTGAATTTGCATCTCTTATTTCTTTTTCAGTAGGGATTGCACTGGTGGTCCATCTGGGAGGTGAGGATGGTGGTCTGCGTGCAAGCAATGACCATAGTAACAGAAGGTGTTGTGAGGGGATTAGAATTCAAGCTGAATCTACGTGACCACTGGCGTTAGCATCAGGCAGTTCACCTTTAAAAATTGAACTTTATCCTTGAAGCTTGTGGTTGGGGAAAATCTTTGTGGGGTGTGTGTGTGTGAGAGAGAGAGAGAGAGAGAAATAACTCTAGCTATAATTGTGATCAATTGTGATGTTAGTGGTTGGTAAAGAAATGAGAAATTAAGAGAGCTATAAGGTATATTAGATTTCAATTACTCACACATATTAAGCAAGCTGTATGTATTTTACCCAGGTTGAAACAAGAACATTTTTTCTTTAAAATTAACTTAAAAGTTATATGTTATTATAAGTTTAGTATACAGCCATTCTATGAGGGGTTTTTGTAGGTCTAAATAAATTCAGCCATCTTCATGGGGCCCCCGGGTAGCGCAGTTGTTAAGCTTCTGCCTTCCGCTCAGGGCGTGATCCCGGAGTTCTGGGATTGAGTCCCACATCGGGCTCCTCGGCTAGGAGCCTGCTTCTTCCTCTCTCACTCCCCCTGCTTGTCTCTCTCTCACTGGCTGTCTCTCTGTCACATAAATAAATAAAACCTTTTAAAAAAAATTCAGCCATCTTCAAATGCAGTTCCTTTGGGAGGGAATATCTGGAGACATTCTCATAGGTATTTGTAGACTGGTCTACCCAAGGTTGGAAGGGTGGTCTTAAATTTTCTTATTGGTATTTCTGTCTTGGTCCACTGAAGGATAGAGGTTATTGGAGAAACTCCCGTAGATATTTATATACCTATCTACCCAAGGACAGTCCTCTCTCTGAAATTCATGCCTTACAATATGAATGAGCTCTTGCCATAATGCAAAACTGATTAAAAAATAAAACAGGTTAACACATTTTTGACAGTATTTATTTCCTTGAAAATCTGTCGTGTGTATGTGTTTTTTTAAAAGATTTATTTATTTATTGGAGAGAGAGAGAGAAAAAGAGAGCACTCATGAGTTGGGGAGGGGCATAGGGAGAGGGAGAGAATCTCAAGCCGACTCCCCACCAAGCTGGGAGCCCAAGGCAGGGCTCAATCTCACCCTGAGATCACAACCTGAGCCAAAATCAAGAGTCGGAGCCTCAACTGAATAGCCACCCAGGCACCCATATATGTGTATTTTCTAATGGTAATGGCTTATATGTATTTTGAAAGTAACTGGAAATATAGTCAAGATCAACTTTATTTTTTTATAATATTATTTTTTATTATATTATGTTAGTCAACATACAGTACATCCCTAGTTTTTGATGTAAAGTTCCATGATTCATTATTTGCATATAACACCCAGTGCACCATGCAATACGTGCCCTCGTTACTACCCATCACCAGCCTATCCCATTCCCCCATCCCCCTCCCCTCTGAAGCCCTCAGTTTGTTTCCCAGAGTCCATAGTCTTTCATGGTTCATTCTCCCTTCTGTTTACCCCCCCTTCCTTCGTCCCTTTCTTCTCCTACTGATTTTCCTACTTCTTATGTTCCATAAATGAGTGAAACCATATGATAATTGTCTTTCTCTGCTTGACTTATTTCACTTAGCATTATCTAGGCCAGTATTACCTTGATCCCCAAACCAGGCAAAGACCCCATCAAAAAGGAGAATTACAGACCAATATCCCTGATGAATATGGACACCAAAATTCTCAACAAGATCCTAGCTAATAGGATCCAACAGTACATTAAAAGGATTATCCATCATGACCAAGTGGGATTCATCCCTGGGATGCAAGAGTGGTTCAACATTCGCAAATTGATCAGTGTGATAGATCATATCAACAAGAAAAGAGTCAAGAACCATATGATCCTCTCAATTGATGCAGAAAAAGCATTTGACAAAATACAACATCGTTTCCTGATTAAAACCCTTCAGAGTGTAGGGATAGAGGGTACATTCCTCAATTTCATAAAAACCATCTATGAAAAGCCTATGGCAAATATCATTCTCAATGGGGAAAAGATCAACTTTAGACTAACGTGTGTTTTCTGTATGATTTGGTAACATCTACCCCATGTTTATTAATGCATTTTCTGAGACACAGTTTCTTAAAATACTGTATTAATTACAGTCCCTCATTATCTTGGATGTGAAAAAGGTTATGATGAGTAATTCACTCATATTCAGGATTCATGCCTGCATTTGCTTTCCTATGGTCCTTGAACTCTGATGAAGCTATTTAAGATAAATTATATTCAATTCTATCTTACTCATCATTTGTAGTTCAGTAAACCATTTTTGGTTTTCTTTTATTTTAGTAAACATTTAAATCATTTTGTTGAGTTCTTACAAATTACAAAACTGAAATAATAGTAATAATGTGTTTCTGGAAAAAAACTGAATTTAACAATGGGTCATTTTTAAAACAGTAAAATATTATTTGAGGCTTTTTACAAATTGAACATTTTCTTTTTACTGCTACTACTATTACAATTGTTACCACTGCCCATAATCATAATTTCTATTTATTAAACACTGATTCTGTGCTAGGTCTTATGTTGAATACTTTAGATATATTACTGATATACTTGATTTCTACAATTTCAGACTGCATGTAAGAGTCAACTAATTTCCAGACTACATATAAGAGTCAACTAGTTTCCGTATATATAGTCACATTTGCATGAGTAATCAGGGAAAAATACGAAAGGAAAAATTGGAAATACAAAAGATCTCTAAAATTAGATTTCTAAAAGTTTTTTTTTTTTACTGAAATTTAATTGACATATAACATTGGGTAAGTTTGTATATAATGTGTTGATTTGATATATTTATATATTGTAAGTGCTTACCATTATAGCATTAGCTAGCATCTCCATCATGTCACATAATTATCATTTCCTTTCTGTGGTGAGAACAATTAAGATCTAGTCTCTTAGGAACTTTCAAGTTTATAATACAGTGTTATGGATTGTAATCACTATGCTATTATGCATTAGACCTCTAGGGACTTATTTATACACTAGGTCCCAGTTTGTACCCTTAAACAATATGTCTCCAATTCTCCCAACCCCAGCCTCTGGTAATCACCAATTGACTCTCTGTTTTTACGAGTTTGGCTTTTTTTAGATTCCACGTATAAGTGATATCATACTGTATTTGTCTTTCTCTGACATCTCACATAGCATAATGCTCTCAAGATTCATTCATGTTGTTTCAAATAGCAGGATTTTCCTCTTTCTCATGGCTGAATAATATTCTATTCATCTTCTTTATCTACTTATCCATTGACAGACATATGGCTTGTTTCCATATCTTGGCTATTGTGAATAATGCTGCAATAAACATGGGAGGGTGTAGATCTCCTCAAACTCCTGTTTTCATTTAATTTGGATATTTACCCCAAAGTGGAGTTTTTTGATTATGTGATAGTTCTATTTTTAAATGTTTAAGGAACTTCAGACTGTACCAATTTACATTCCCACCCACAGTGTTTAAGGGTTCCCTATTCTCCACATCCTCGCCTACATTTGTTATCTCTTGTCTTCTTGATGATCAATTTTAGCAGGTGTTAAGTGATAGCTGTCTAGTGTATTTTGAATTTGCATTCCCTTGATCCTTAATGATGTTGAACATCTTTTCATGTGCCTTTTTGTCACTAGATATCTTCTTAGAAAAAAAATGTCTATTTAGTTCCTCTGCCTTTTTTTTTTTTTTAAACAGATTGTTTCTTTGCAATTGAGTTGTATGAGTTTTTTAAAATTATATTTTGGACATTAACCCATTATCTGATACATGGTTTGCAAATATTTTCTCCAAATATTTTCTCACCATCCCTTTTCATTTTGTTGATTGTTTCTTTTGCTTTGCAGATGCTTTTTTTAGTTTTTTAGTCCAGCTTTTAGTTTGATGTAGTCCCACTTGTTGATTGCTACTTTTGTTACTTGTACTTTTGGTGTCATACCCAAAAAATCATTGCCCAGCCTAATGCCAAGGAATTTCTTCTTTGTTTTTTTCTAGGAGTTTTATGGTATCAGGTTTTATGCTTAAGTGTTTGATTCTTTTAGAGTTAATTTATGTGAATGATGCCCAATTTCATTTTTCTGCATGTGGTTATCCAGTTTTCTCCCAACACTGTTCGTTGAAGAGACTATCCTTTCCCCATTGAGAGTTCTTGTCTCTTTGGTCAAATATTAGTTGGTGTATATGTGGGTGTTTATTTCTGGTCCCTTTATTCTGTTCCACTGATCTATGTGTCTATTTGTATGCTAGCGCCATACTTTTCTAATTACTCTAGCTTTGTAGCATGTTTTGAAATCAGGAAATGATACCTTCAAGTGTTTTGTCCTTATTCCTCACGATTGCTTTGGCTATTTGGGATCTTTGGTGGTTTCATATAAATTTTAGGATTGTATGTTCTATTTCTGTGAAAAATGCCATTTCTTTTCCAAATGTTTCATTACTAATCAATGAAAATGGAACCAACTTCTACATGTTTATATCCTGCAACTTTGCTGAATTCATTGATTAGCTCCAACAGATTTTTGGTTGCATCTTTAGAATTTCTGTCTATAAGATCATATCATCTGCAAAGAGCATTAATTTTTTTTTCCTTTCTGATTTTGATATCTTTGTCTTGCCTAATTGTTCTAGCTAGGACTTTCAGTACTATTTTGAAAACAAGTGATAAGAGTGGGTATCCTTGTTCTGGTCCAGATTTTAGAGGAAAAGTTTTCAGCCTTTTGTCATTGAGTATGATAGCTGTGGGTTTGTTAAAAATGGTCTTAATTATGTTGAGGTGTGTTTCTTCTATACTCAATTTATTGAGAGTTTTAATCATGAAAAGATGTTGTATTTTGTCAAATGTTTTTTCTGCATCTATTCAAATAATCATATAATTTTTTCTTTCATGCAGTTATTGTGGTATATCACGTTTATTGATTTGCAAAGTTGAACAGTCTTACATCTTAGGAATAGCCCACTTGATCATAATGTATAATCCTTTAAATTGCACTATTGAATTTGCTTTGCTAATATTTTGTTGACAATTTTTGCATGTATATTCATCAGGCATATAGGTCTGTAGTTTTCTCTTCCATAGTATCCTTATTTGACTTTGGTTTCAGGGTAATGCTGGCCTTGTGAAATGAGTATGGAAGTGTTCCCTCCACTTCATTTTTTGGGGGAAGAGTTTGGGAAAGATTAACATTAATTCTTATTTATTTATTTATTTATTTAAAGATTTTATTTATTTATTCAACAGAGATAGAGACAGCCAGCGAGAGAGGGAACACAAGCAGGGGGAGTGGGCGAGGAAGAAGCAGACTCATAGCGGAGGAGCCTGATGTGGGGCTCGATCCCGGATCGCCGGGATCACACCCTGAGCTGAAGGCAGACGCTTAACCTCTCTGCCACCCAGGCGCCCCTAATTCTTATTTAAATATCTGGTAGAATTCACTAGTGAAGACATATGATCCTGAACTTCTCTGCTTTGGGAGGTTTTTTTTTTTTTTTTTTTAAGATTTTATTTATTTATCCGGCAGAGATAGAGACAGCCAGCGAGAGAAGGAACACAAGCAGGGGGAGTGGGAGAGGAAGAAGCAGGCTCATAGCGGAGGAGCCTGATGTGGGGCTCAATCCCATAACGCCGGGATCATGCCCTGAGCCGAAGGCAGATGCTTAACTGCTGTGCCACCCAGGCGCCCCTGGGAGGTTTTTGAACTAGTAATAGCTCAATCTGCTTACTTGTTATTGGTCTGTTCAGATTTTCCACTTTTTCCTAATTTGGCCTTGTTTGGCTGTATGTTTCTAGGGTTTATATCTCTACATTTCTTCTAGGTTATCCAATTTATTGGTATATATTTTTTCATAGTAGTCTCTTATGATCCTGTGTTTTTCTATAGAAAAATTTGTAATCTCTCCTTTTCATTCTGATTTTATTTATCTCAGTCTTTATGTTTTCTAAGTTAATCTAGTTAAAGATTTGTCAATTTTGTTTATCTTATCAAAAAACCAGCTCTCAGTTTTGTTGGGGTTTTTGTCTACTGTTTTTGTGGCCTCTATTTCATTTATTTCTGCCTTGATCATTGTTACTCTTCTGCTAAATGTGGACTTAGTTTGTTCTCTATTTTCTAGTTCCCTGAAGTTTGAAGATAGTTTGCTTCATTGAGACCTTTCTATTTTCTTAATATCTGCATTTATTACTATAAATTTCCCTCCGCAAACTGCTTTTGCAGCATCCCATAGTTTCTGGTATACTGTTTCTGTAATGATTTGTTTTGAAATGTCCTTGATTTTGCATTTGATTTCTTCTTTGACTGATTGATTATTCAGGAGTGTGTGGCTTAATTTCCATGTATTTGTAGATTTCCAGCTTTTTTTTTGTTGATTTTGCTTTATACTATTGTGGTCTGAAAGATACGTGGTATAATTTCAGTCTTCATAAATTTGATAAGACTTGTTTTGTATCCTATCATATTATTTGTCTTGGAGAATGTTCTGTGGACATTGAGAAAAATGTCTATTCTGCTTCCCTTGGATGGAATGCTCTCTAAATGTCTGTGAAGTTCATTTGACCTAATGTGTGGTGCAATTTCATTGTTTCCTTGTTGATTTTATGTCTGGATAATCTATCCCTTGCTTGAAAGTGGAGTACTGAAGTACCCTATTATTACTGTATTGTTGTCTATCTCTCCCTTGATATCTGTTAGTATTTTTTAAATATATTTCAGTCATCCTATACATATAATATATAATATATATATATATATAAAATTATTATATCTTTTTGATGAACTGACCCCTTTATCATTATATATTGATGTTCTTTATCTCTTGTTCCCGTTTTTGGCTTAAAGCCTATTTTGGTCCAATATAAGTATAACTACCTCCACTTTCTTTTGGTTCCTACATACATAAATTATCTTTTGCTATCCCTTTACTTTGAGCCTATATGTGTTCTTAAAATGAGTCCTTCAAATGCAACATATAGTTGGGTCTTGTTTTTGTTTTTATTTTTTAATCCATCCAACTACTCTGCTTTTTCATCAGGGTATACAATTGATTTACATTTAGAGTAAGTACTGATATATAAGGACTTACTAATGCCATCTTATTTTTTCTAGTTGTTTTGTATTTCTGTTGTTTCTTTTACCCTCTGTTGTGCCTACCTTTGTAAATTACTGATTTTCTGAGATGGTATCCTCTGTTTCTCCTTTCTTTATTATTTGTACATCTGTTGTAGGGTTTTGCTTTGTGGATATCTAAAACTTACATAAAACACCTTACAGATAAATCAGTCCATTTTAAGCTGATAGTAACTTAAATTTGTCACAAAATCTTCACCCTTTTACTCTTCCCTTTTATATTTTTGATGCCATTATTTACCACTTTTTATATTGTATATTTATTTATTAACACATTACAGCAGCTGTAATTATTTTAATATTATTTGTATTTGACCTTTACACTATACTTAAGTGATTTACACACCTTCCTATTACAGATTTAGAGGTTTTTTTTGTCTGAATATATATTTACCATTTCCAATGTGTGGTATACTGTTGTATGTTTTTATGTCACTGATTTATGCCTTTTCATTTCAGCTTGAAGAACTTTTTTCAGCATTTCTTGAAAGGTAGGTCTAGTGGTAGTCAACTCCTTAGCTTTTGTTTGTCTGGGCAAGCCTTTATTTCTTCTTCATATCTGTAGAATAACTTTGCTGAATAAAGTATTCTTGTCTGGCAATTCTTTTCTTTCTACAATTTGAATATGTCATTCCACTCTATCCTGGACTGTAAGGTTTGCAGGGATATCTGCTGATTAGACTAATGGAGGTTCTTAGGCTGCATTTCATTTTCCCCTGGCTGCTTTTAGATTTCTTTCTTTATTCTTGATTTTTGACAGTTTCATTATAATGGGTTTTGGGGAAGGTATCTTTGCATTGAGATAATAGGATGATCTATTAGCTTTATGAACTTGGATGCTCAGTTTGCTCCCCAAGTTTGGGAAGTTCTCACGTATTAGTTATTTAAATAAATGTTCTGCTCCATTCTTCTTCTGGTTCCCTGATTATTTGAATATTTGTTCTTTTTATGAATTTCTGTCAATCACGTATGCTTTCTTCTTTTTTTCATTCTTTTTTCTTTGTTCTCCTATAACTGGGTTATTTCAAAATTCCTATCATCTAACTCACTTATTCTGTCTTCTATTTGCTCTACTCATTGCAGATACTCACTATTGCATATATAAATTTTTAATTTCACACAGAATTCTTCAGCTCCAGAATTCTTTTCATTTGATCACATATTTTTTTGAGAGTTCATTGGATAGTTTTCTGAGTTTTTTCTTCCTTCCTTCCTTTTTTTTTTAAGGTTTTACCAATTTATTTGACAAAAAGAGAGAGCATGAACAGGGGGGAGGAGCTGGGTAGAGGAAGAGGCAGACTCCCCACCAAGCAGAAAGCCTGACCCAGGTCTTGATTCCAAGACCCCAGGGCCATAACCTGAGCCAAAGGCAGATGCTTAAGCAACTAAGCTACCCAGGTGCCATTTTTTTGAGTTTCCTTGTAGCTTGTTGAGTTTCTTCAAAACAGCTATCTTCAAATCTTTATCATCTAGAACACAAAAGCCTTCAAATATGCTTATTGAAGAATTACTCTTGTCTTTTTTTCTTTTTGATTGCACGTTTCCTTGATTTTTCATGTTCCTTGTAATTTTGCATTGATACTTACATTTGATATAGCAGATGCCTCCTTACATGTTTTCTAATTGTCTTCAGATAAAGTATTTTGGTTAATGTTAATATCTCTGGTTTTATCTATCTTTGTATTGATACACCTGTTCTACCTTTCTGATCCTTCTGGTAGCAGAATTTGTAATTTTTTATGTCTTCTCTGGTCCTTACAAAACACCAGGCTGGCTACTAGAATCCTTTCTTCTTCCTTTTTTTAACTTTTATTTATTTATTTTTATTTATTTATTTTTATTTTTTTTAAAGATTTTATTTATTCGACAGAGATAGAGACAGCCAGTGAGAAAGGGAACACAAGCAGGGGGAGTGGGAGAGGAAGAAGCAGGCTCATAGCAGAGGAGCCTGATGTGGGGCTCGATCCCACAACGCCAGGATTACGCCCTGAGCCTAAGGCAGACACTTAACTGCTGTGCCACCCAGGCGCCCCATCCTTTTTTTTTTTTTTTAAAGGTGGTATTATAGCACAAATCTCAAGTTTGTATAATAAATGAAATTAAATATTGTGCTATATATTATATAAATATATATGTTATAATTAAGCATACATTTATTCTATTAAGTACTTTATGTTAAATATATATTGTATATTACATCTTTAACTATACAAAGTATATATTATATATACATATATACATTTGAAAGTGAATGTATATACATGGAATGTATATATTTTTTCATTTTCCTTTTGAGAGCTGTTAGTCAAACAGTAGGAAACTTTGCCATATCGGAACTAAAATATTTATAAGGTGACTTTAGAAAATCATACATTCTTAAAATCTTGCAGAAATAAGTGAGGAAATGCTTTTTAAAAGTCATATATAGACTATGAGATTAGAAGAATGAATATAGCAATTCAAATTCACTTACTGTGATGAGTTCCTTCAATTTATTATGTTCTTATTTAATTCAGTAGCCCAATTACTTTATGGTGTCTTCATAATTATGACTGTTGATTAAGAGCTCTTATAAACATAAATTATGAGAGCAAAGCACAATTGTTCTTGTTTATTCATTTTAAATTGCACAAAATATTTCAAAAGCTTATTGGTCTCTAATTGTTAACATAAATCCTTTTGAAACTTTTCTATTCCAAAGTGTTGCTAAACTGCTTAAAATCTAGTTTTGATTCTGGGCACCTGACATAGAAGCTATTTTCTGAGTATTTCTTGCTTTTCTAAAATACCTTACCAATTGACTGTATATAAAACAGTTAAGTTGATTGCCATGACTATTGATATGTTAGCAAACCACTTATCATGCAAGCATTTGAGTAATACGGAACTTTCATCATTCAGTATTAAAAATTTCCAATGAACAATGAGAGAATGAGAACTATGTTCTACCCAATGGATAAAATCATTCCCAAATACATTTCTACTTTATTTTGGCCTCATGAGCTTGAGGTGTGGTAAAGGCAACACAACACAATAATACCACAAAGGCATGATTGTAGGATCTGAAATCCAGAAAAGAGCAGAGCTCAATCCTAATACTTGGAGATGACTAGACCAAAATCAAGAGATGCTATATGATTATTCCCAAGATCACAAAGTGAGTCAGGAGATAATTATATGTTAAACCAATGATTTTTCTGCCACACTGTGGAATTATACTTAAATCAGTATTTTCAATGTGTGACCACTTGAATCCAAATTATTTGGATGCCTATGAAAAATTCATATTCCTGAATTTTTCCCCAAATCTACTGAATCAAAAGGGTGGCTGGGAGTCAGTGGTAGGATCTGCATTAGTAGCAATCACCTGTAACACTTTCTTATATACATCAATTTAATATATTTTTTTATTTTTAATATATATTTATTATTTATATATAAATATATATATTATATATATATAACGTACACACACACACAAACATTAAGGAATAAAATACAGCTATAAGCAATCAACTTTTTTGTAAGTGTCATTGATATAACTAATACCATCTAAATAACTGGGGGAAATTCTCAATAACAATAATATAGGTTTCTAAAGTCTATTCCAAATATGATAGCTGTTCTAGTGTGAACACAAGTGATTCAGAGACCATCATTTTTGGAAAACATTTTTCTATGTGATGACATCATTTCTTTTCCCAAGTGTATTAGCTAGGCATTGGAAATTTATAGTTCTTTTTATAAAGCTATTTTTCTTAAGTTACAAGTTGAGAATTAGTCACTTGACCACCAGTGAATCTGTTGAAGCACATGACATTTCCTAGTTAGCTGTACGAAAATGTACATAACTGTAGAATTCATAAATCTCCTGTAATAAACTTAATTAGCAGCACATTAATTTTATTTGTGGCTGATTAAATACTGGATTATAGCTGGTATTAAAAGATACCAGTTATATCCTAAGCCTACATACAAACTTCATTGATTTTATTATGTTTATAGTCGTATTGGAAGTATGTGTTTGCATGCATGTTCTTTAAAAAAATTACTGCTTTTGATAATGACTCCATTGAAAATACAGAATATGTATTTTAATTAATGTAGAATAGTTTCTAATCATTATCCATCATAGTTTGCTAAAAATATTAAAGCATTCAATCATGACTTTATTGGCAGATAATATGTAGCAACCACCTGTGGTGGTTAATTTTAAGCCCAAACTGATTGGGCTACAAGGTGCCCAAATATTTGGTCAGTTATTATTCTGAGTGTGTTTGTGAAGATGTTTTTGGATGAGATTAACATTTCAATCAGTAAGGTGAGCAAGGTAGATTGCCCTCCCTCCTTGTGAGTGGTCCTGATGCCATCAGTAGAATGCCTGAATCAAACAAAAAGGGGTGACTTTTACACAAATAAGAGTGAACTCCTTCTGTGACTACCTCGAGGTGAAAAATCGGTCTTTCCTTGAGTTTTGATGTGAAGCTAAACATAGGCTCTTAGTTCTTGAGATTTCTGACTTTCAGATTAGAATTTATACCTTTGGTTCATCTAGGTCTCAGGCCTTTGGATTTAAACTAGAACCACATCATTGGCTCTCTTGGGTCTCGAGTTTATTAATCGCAAATCTTGGAATTTCTCAACCTCCATAATTATGTAGGACAATTCCTAATAATTAAGGAATATAATTTTATATATACATATCTGTGGGGTTGTATGGATTGTATGTATGCATACATATGTACACAATATTTACACAAACACATATCTACATAAACATATGTATATCCTTTTGGTTCTGTTTCTTTTGAGAACCTTGAGCAATATATCACTTACCCACCTATGTAAAATACAGCTCAGCTTTATTACAGACAGCAGAAAGCAAACAGATTTGCTTTCTGGCATATAATCTTTAATGAAGTACATATGCTTTGGCTTCACAGAAAACTAGATGCTCAGATCATACCAGAGAATTGTTAGTCAGTGGTTTCTGCTAGAACAGATGTAACATAATAGTATATTTAGGTAAAAATTGTACAAAATAAATTCTTGTGTTAGAGAGACTTCAAATTAAATCTGTATGTTGCTTATACTTGGAATTATATTTGTTCCCATTTGAGTGAGATTAAATCAAGCTGGTAGAATAACTCCCACATTGTACTATCTGTTCACTATGGGGCAAGTAATACAGGAAAAAGTTAATAAATATACCCATTTTGTGTATTTCCTTATCGTTTTTCAGTTTATATGTATATCTGACTACCTCCCATTTTTGAGAGTGGAGAAAATAAAATTAAGCTGTGGAAAGAGCATGGTCACACATATTTTATATCCTAGCTATATCACTTCTGAGTTTCCTGATCTTCCTCAGAAAATTTGTTCTATATAACCAACACCTTAGACTTATAAAATGTCAAGTTATGTATGTCATTATTTATCATGATATAGCCACTTAGTAGACTTTCAAGAAATATTTATTCAGTAGAAATTTATACTTGCTTCAAAAAACCAATACATCATTGTGATATTTTCCCCTATTTTAGAGGAATACAATGTAAAATGAAGGATAAAATAGGTTGTTCAGAGGTCACTCTTGAGAAAATGTTAAAAAATCTAGATGTTTGAAAGTATCTAGTTGCCAAATTTGTATGATCTTAAAATGGAAATTGATCAGAAAATATTTGACAATGAATTCATTACACATATGCATTTACATGATGAGGTTCTGCCTCTTTTAAATTTTGAAATAATTTTAACTAAATTATTCTATTAAATTTTGTACTCTTTACTCAGCCTCTTGTAATGTTAACATCTTCAATATCAAAGGCAGGATCCTGATATTGATACGACTTTGTGTGTGTGTGTGTGTGTGTGTGTGTGTGTGTGTGTGTGCAGCACTGTGAATTTTTATCACATGTGTGGCTTCCTGTAGATACTACCACAATCAAGATACATGTCAATACGTAACATAAAGTTCCATTTTACTTCCAATATAGCCCCCTCCCCATTTCTTTTTCCTTTTTTTTTAAACATTGAATTATCTTGGTGATTACTAACATCATCCTCAACAGCAACATCAGACATTTTTTTAAAGTAGGCTCCACGTCCAGCATGGAGCCCAACACAGGGCTGAACCTACAACCCTGAGGTCAAGACCTGACCTGAAACCAAGATTCAGACACTCAAATGACTGAGCCATCCAGGTGCCCCAACATCAGACATTCTTAAACTAAGTCCATAGTTATGCCTTGTGTTAAATCTCTTAGAAGAGGCTCCAACTTTCCACTCCTACCAATCCTAACTTTGGGACACAGCAATAGACTCAGTGACTTTCAGGACTTGACCTACCATGACTTTATTATTTTTTTTTACCATCTTCATCATTTTTAAGTGTACAGTACAGTAATGTTAAATACATATACATTCTTTTGCAATTGTCTGTACCTTTTTTATTTTGCTAACCTGTTGAACAACAATTCCACTTTTCCCCATCCTCTCAGCCACTGGGAACTGCCATCCCCCTTTTACGTCTCTAAGACTTTGTTCCTTTAGATATCTCATTGTAAGTAGAATCATGTAGTATTTGCATTTTTGTGACTGGTTTATTTTGCTTGGCATAATATCCTTAAGGTTCATCCATGTTGTAGCAAATGACAAGATTTCCTTCATTTTTAAGGCTGAATAATATTCCATTGTAGGTATACACCACATTTTGTTTATCCATTCATCCATCAATGAACATTTGGGTTACTTCCATCTCTTGGCTCTTGTGGACAATGCTGTAAGGAACATGAGTGTGCAAATATCTCTTTGAGATCCTGGTTTATATTTGATAGTTAATTATGAATGGAATTCTTTTGGCTATATACCCAGAAGTGGGATTGCTGGATCATATAGTGATTTTATTTTTAATTTTTTTGAGGAAAATCCATACTTTTTTCCATAGCAGCCACACCATTATACATTTCCACCAACAGTGCACAAGTGTTCCAATTTCTGCACATCCTTGTCATCACTTGTTATTTTCTGTTTTTTAATTAAGTTCTTTATTTAACTCCAGTATAGTTAACATACAGTGTTACATTAGTTTCATGTGTATAATATAGTGATTCAACAATTCTGTCCATTACTCAGTGTTCATCATAAATCCATTCTTAATTCCCATCATCTATTTCACCCATTCTCCCACCCACCTCCCCTCTGGTAAGCATCTGTTTGTTCTCTATAGTTAACAGTCTGTTTATTTGGTTTGTCTCTTTTTTTTCCCTTTGTTTGTTTTGTTTCTTAAATTCCACATGTTAGTAAAATCATATGGTATTTTCTTTCTCTGACTGACTTATTTCACTTAGCATTCTACCTTCTAACTCTATCCATGTCGTTGTAAATGGCAAGATTTCATTCTTTTTTATGGCTGAGTAATATTCCAGTATACGTACCACAACTTTCTTATCCATTTGTCTATCAATGGACACTTAGGCTGCTTTCAGGATTGTTCTGATGACAGAGAGACAATAGATGGGAATTCATTTAAAAAGGTGAAGTTCCAAACTCACATGAGACATTGTAATTTTATTATGGTTAAATATACATTTGAAAATACATTTGAAGAGCCCAATATACTTGCAGCTGAATATTATTTTTCTTAAAATCAGATGTCCTTGATTCCATATGTAATCATGGTGACAGTGACTGTCAAGTCACATGACTTGTGTTGATGCTGACTCCAGACCTCATTCTTTATCATTGTTTGATCACCAGTTTGTTTTCTCTCAAGCTCCCATGAGCATACTTACTTCCCTGAGCATCCTTACTCCTGAGACATTGCAAGAGTCATCTCATTAGTGTTCCAGATCTAGCCCATACAGTATTGCCATGCTATTAATACACACTGACCTCAGCAAGAGCTAAAATTCTCCAAATGTGGTTCTTATCTGCCTTGATAACATGGTCTCCACTAAATCTGCTCTTTCTGCCTTAGTTGGCTTGAGAATTCAACAGCTCCTTCATTCTATCCACACTTGAGCTCAACATCATTTGTTCCTCAGAGCACATTCACTTCTCTCTCTATATATAAATTCTGTCGAGTGTAGGCCATAAATGCAGTCGATAGGACTGTATACTCTCTGGCTCAAAGGGCTTGGGCTTAAACTTTGGCTCTGTCTTTCCTGCTGTGTGAGCCTGGACTCATTACTGAAATTCTCTCTGCCTCAGTGTTCTCATTCACATAATGAAGATGAGAGCAATACCCACTCCATGAAGCTGGTGTAAGCAATTAAATCAAGACCACATGTAGGCAACACAGGACTACTTAACCCTAGTTTATTATTAATATAACTAGGACTAATTATTAGTAGTAGCGATATTAATGGTAATAACAGCAGTGATAGTCATATGGTGCTGGTAGTAGTAGTTGCAGTAGTAGTAGCAGCAGAAGTATTTATATCAGAATCTTCTTCCTTACCTCACATCCTCTCAGCTTACCTTTTACTCTAGCAATTACTGAAAGAACACTTCCTGAGGGGAAGCCACTGCTAGCTGCCTCAGCTGCCCTGCATGTTTCATGTCTGCCTGAGGGAAGGGATTTAGTACCCACTGGACAGCTTGGCCCAATAGGATAGAACTATGCATAAGAGCCTGCTTCTTCCCTGCCTCAAGAGGGTAATTCTAGGAGCATTGTAACAGCTCTTCAGCAGTCCCCAGGTTGAGCACAGCTGGGATGAGTGCTGACTTTGCATTTTTGCCCTTCAAATGTCCTTCCTGCTTCTCTTTCTGCTTCCATTCCTGTACTATCTCTCATCCTCATTATCCTTTGCTCCTTAGGACCACCCTAGGTAATAAACTCTCTTCCTGTAAGCTCTTCTTTTCAGCTTTATTGAGGTATAATTGAAGCATATTTAAAATATATAATGTGAAGATTTGACATATGCATACGTTATGAAATGACTACTGTACATCCATCACCTCACGTAATTACTCTGTGTGTGCGTGTGTGTGTGTGTGTGTGTGTGTGTGTGGTGAGAACCCATGAGGTCCACTCTCTTAGCAAATTTCAAGTACACAACATAGTATTCTTTTTTTTATAACATTTATTTTTACATCCCTGGTTTTTGATGTAAAGTTCGATGATTCATTAGTTGCGTATAACACCCAGTGCACCATGCAATACGTGCCCTCCTTACTACCCATCACCGGTCTATCCCATTCCCCCCCCCCCCTCCCCTCTGAAGCCCTCCGTTTGTTTCCCAGAGTCCATAGTCTCTCATGCTTCATTCCCCCTTCTGATTACCCCCCCTTTCTTTATCCCTTTCTTCCCCTACCGATCTTCCTAGTTCTTATGTTCCATAGATGAGAGAAATCACATGATAATTGTCTTTCTCTGCTTGACTTATTTCACTTAGCATTATCTCCTCCAGTGCCATCCATGTTGCAGCAAATGTTGAGAAATCGTTCTTTTTGATAGCTGAGTAATATTCCATTGTATATATGGACCACATCTTCTTTATCCATCCATCTGTTGAAGGGCATCTTGGCTCCTTCCACGATTTAGCTATTGTGGACAATGCTGCTATGAACATTGGGGTGCATATGGCCCTTCTCTTCACTATGTCTGTATCTTTGGGGTAAACACCCAGTAGTGCAATGGCTGGATCATAGGGTAGCTCAATTTTTAACTTTTTAAGGGACCTCCACACTGCTTTCCAGAGTGGCTGTACCAACTTGCATTTCCAGTATTCTTAACCCTGGTCATCATTCTGCACATTAGATCTCCAAGGCTCATTCATCTTGTAACTGAAGCCTTGTGTCCTTTGACCAGGATCTCCCCACTTCCCCAAACTTTAATCTCTGGTAACCACTACTGTTTTCTCTATTTCTGTAAGTTCAAATCTTCTTTCTTTTCTAGATTCAACATATAAGTGAAATCATACAGTATATGTTTTTCTCTTGCTGGCTAACTTCACTTAGCATAAAATTCTGTAGGTTTATCCATGTTGTCACAAATAGCAGGATTTCCTTCTTTCTTATGGCAGAATAATATTCCTCTGTGTGTGTCTGTGTGTGTGTGTGTACACAAACAACATTTTCTTTACCCATTCATGTATCAATAGAAGTTACATTGTTCCCATATCCTGGCTATTACAAATAATGTTTCAATAAACATTAGAGTACAGATATCGCTTTGATTTCATATATATATATATATCCAGGAGTGGGATTATTGGGTCATATGGTAGCTCTACTTTTATTTTTTGAGGAATTGCCATAATGTATGAAATACTTTCCCCCCAACAGTGTACAAGAATTCCCTATTCTTCACATTCTAATGCTTGCTATTTTTTTTTTATAAAAGTCATCCTAAGAGATATGAGGTGATATCTCATTGTGGTTTTTATTTGCATTTTGCAATTAGTACTGATGCTGAACACCTTTTCTTGTACCTGTTGGCCATTTGTATGTCTTCTTTTAAAAATGCCTACTAAAGATGATGATTTTTGCTACTGAGCTATAAATAAGTTCCTTATATATTTTGGATACTAACCCCTTATCAGTTGTATGCTATGCAAATATTTTCTCCAATTCTGTGGGTTTTTTGTTAATTATTTTCTTTGCTATGCAGACACTTTTTAGTTTCATGTAGTCCAACTTGGTTATTTTTGATTTTGTTTCCTGTGCTTTTGATGTCATATCTGAAAGATCATTGGCAGGACCAATGTCAAGGAACTTACTTTCCACGTTTTCTTCTAAGAGTTTTGTAGTTTCTGGTCTTTTAAATATTTAATTCATTTCAAGTTAATTGAGACTGGTATAAGACAAGGGTCCAATTTCATTATTTTGCATGTGGATATTTTTTATTAAAAAGACTATCTTTCCCCCATTGTGTATTCTTGGAGACTTTGTCAAAGATTAGTAGACCATCTATGCATGAATTTATGGCTGGGATCTCTATTTTGTTCCAGTGGTCTATATATCTGTTTTAATGCCAGTAATGCTATTACTATGGCTTTGTTGTAGAGTTTGAAATCAAGAAATGTGATGCTTCAAGTTTTGTTCTTTCTCAAGACTGCTTTGGCTATTAGGGATCTTTTGTGCCTCCATATATTTTAGGATTCTTTTTTTCTGTTTCTGTGGAGAATGCCATTGGAATTTTGATAGAGATTGCATTGAATCTGTAGATCATTTTGAGTACTGTGAATTTTAATAGTATTGATTCTTTCAATCCATGAACAGGGATATTTTCCCTTTTATTTATGCTTTCCTCAATTTCTTTCATCATGTCTTATAATTTTCAGTATTAGGTTTTTTACCTCCTTGGTTAAATTTATTATTATTTTATTCTATTTGATACTATTGTAAATGGGATTGCTTTCTTAATTTCTCTTTCTGATAGTTTATTGTTAATGCATAGAAACACAATTGATGTTTGTGTGTTGATTTTGTTTTCTACAATTGAGTCTATTTATTAGTTCCAACACATTTTGGGTGGAGTCGTTGGAGTTTTCATTATATAAGATCATGTCATCTGCAAAGAGAGACAATTTTATTTCTTCCTTTCGGATTTGGATCTTTTAAATTTATTTTTCTTGCTTAATTGATCTGGCTATAACTTTACTTTTATGTTGAATAGAAATGACAGGAGTGGGTATCCTTGTCTAACTCCTCATCATAAAGGTAAAGCTTTCAGCTTTTCAATATGAATATAATGTTACCTTTAGACTTATCATATACACTCCTTCTATATTCAGTTTGTTGAAGATTTTTGCATCTATGTTTTTTAGGGCTATTGATCTCTCTCTCTCTCTCTCTTTTTTTTTTTTTTTACTTGTGCTGTTCTTGTCTGGCTTTGATATGAGGGTAGTATTGATCTTATAAAATGAATTTGGAAGAGTTCTTTCCTTTTTAAGTTTTTGGAAGAGTTTAAGAAAACTTACTGTTTATTCTTCTTTAAATGTATAGTAGCATTCACAAGTAAAGCCATCCAGGTCTTGCACTTTTATTTGTTTTGATATTTTCGATTACTGATTCAATCTCTTTACTCATTTCTGATCTGTTCAGATTTTCTTTTTCTTCATGTTTCAGTGTTGATGGATTACACATTCCTAAGAATTTATCCATTTTTCTAGGTTGTCCAATTTTTGGCAATTTTTGGCATTCACAGTAGTCTCTTGTCATTATTCATATTTTTAATTTTTAATTATGATATTTGGAAATATGAAATAAATGCTGATTCTAATGATATGAAATTTTTAGTAAGATTGGGATTACGTTTTTACAAATGACTTTGAAAATCTATTTATAAAACTAAATTATTTTCTTCTTAACATTGCTATTTCATATATGTGTTTCCATAAACTGTATCTGTCTCAAAAATATGTTTTTTTGTTTATTCATCGTCTTTGAAATATAAAGTAAATGTCAAAATCTATATATTGAGATTTGACTTTAAGATTAGATTTCCAGAATTTCATTTTTCTTTCTTTCTTTCTTTCTTTCTTTCTTTCTTTCTTTCTTTCTTTCTTTCTTTTTTTCTTTTTTTCTTTCTTCCTTTCTCTTCTTCTTCTTTCTTCTTTCTTCTTTCTTCTTTCTTCTTTCTTCTTCTTCTTTTTGTAGGTTCCATGCCCAGCATGCAGCCCAAAGCAGTGCTTGAACTCATGACCCTGTGATTAAGACCTGAGCTGAAATCAAGTGTTGGTCAGTTAACCAACTAAGCCACCCAGGCACCCTGATTTCCAGAATTTTTGAAAAAATTAAAACACCATATTATATTCTGGCATAGCAAGAATTTGTTGGGTCTTTAGTACCAACTGTTCCCATCAGTCCAAAATATATTTTAATTTAATGATTTCTTTACTTTTACTTTATATATTTTGGTATTCCAATATTGGGTGCATTTATATTTATAATTAATATGTCCTCTTGATGAGTTGACCTAGCTATCATTATATAATAACTTTATGTGTCTCTTATTACAGTTTTTCAGTTAAAGTCTATTTTGTCTGGAACAATTGTATCTATTCCTGCTCTCTTTTGGGTTCCATTTACATTGAATATCATTTTCATCCCTTCACCTTGAGCCTGTGTGTGCTCTTGAAGTTGAAGTGGTTCTCTTGAAGGTAGTTGGGTCTTTTTGGTCTTAATCCATCTGGGCACTCTATGCCTCTTTTTTGCCCATTTATATTTAAAGTAATTTTTGATAGGTAAGGACTTACTGTTGCCATTTTATTGTTTTCTGTTTTGTTTCTTTGTTTCTTTTTCCCTCTCTTGCTGCTTTCCTTTGTGAATTGATGATTTTCCAGTCATTTGTTTTGATTCCATTCTTTTTACCTTTTGCTTTGCACTATAGGTTTTGCTGTGTGGCTTCCATGAGGCTAACATAAAACATCTTATAGTTATTTTAAGGTGATCACAACTTAATTTTGGTTATGTGAATACTTTATTCTTTTACTCTTCCTTCCCACATACTATGTGTTTGATGTCACAATTTACATCTTTTAATATTATGTATTCATTAACAAAATTGTCTGTACAGTTAGTTTCTAATACTTTTGTCCCTTGACCCTTATAGTAGAGGTAAGTGATTTGCACATTATCATATTAGAGTATTATGAATTTGACTATATACTTAAACTTGTCATTGTGTTTTATATTTTCATGTTACTAATTAGTATCATTTCACTTAAGCTTGAAGGATAATTTTTTTAACAATTCTCATAAGGCAGTTTAGTGGTGATGAACTCCCTCAGCTTTTGTTTGTCTGGGAAAGTTTTATTTCTCATTCATTTCTGAAGGATAACTTTATCAGGTAAACTATTCTTGGTTGGCAGGGTTTATTTATTTATTTATTTATTTATTTTCAGTACTTTAGTCAAAGGTGAAAGATTTATTTGATCTGAAGAGAAACAAGAGTATTTTTTTTTTTTGGAGCACTTTAAATATACCGTCTCACTCTCTTTTGGCTTATAAGGTTTCTGCTGCAAAACCCACTGATAGCCTTATAACTGTTGCCTTATATTTAGGATTATTTTTTTTTTTCTTGCTGCTTTTAAAATTCTTTTTTGGTTTTATATTTTAGACATTTTTATAATATGTCTTTAATAAGATCATTTTGGGTTGAGTCTTTCTAGGGACTTATGAGCTTCATAAACTTGCTCCCCAGCTTTGGGAAGTTCTCAGCCATTATTTCTCTAAATAACTTTTTTGTGCCTTTCTTCCTCTCATCTCCTTCTGGGCGTCCTATAATGAGGAGTTTTTTGTTTGTTTGGTTTGGTTTTTGAGGGTTTTTTTGGTTTTGTTTTTTTTTTTTTGTCTTTTTTTGGTATCCTTTGATTCACACAGGCATTCTTAACTCTTTTTCATTTTTTTTCTTTGTTCTTCTTTGAATGTTACCGAATGACTTGTCTTTGACTTCACAGATTTTCTTCTGCTTTATCAAATATGCTGTTGATGCTCTCTATTGCATTTTTCAATTCATTTATTGTATTCTTCAGTTCTAGAATTTCTGTTTGATTCTTTTTATGATTTCTATATCTGTTAAACTCCTTATTTTGTTTATGTATTGTTTTCTTGATTTCACTGAATTATCTTTCTGTGTGTGTTTGGCTTTCTTTATAGCTCATTGATTTTCCTTAAAGCAACTGTTTTTAATTATTTATCATGTAAGTTGCATATCTCCATATCTTTTGAATTCGTTACTGGGAAATTACTGATTTTCTTTGGTAGTTTCATGTGTCCTTGATTTCTTATGTTCCTTAAAGTTTTGCATTTATCTTCACTTTTGAAGAAGCAGTTACCATCAGCAATCAGTAGAGACTGACTTTAGAAAAGAAAAACCTTGTCAGCCCTGCCAGGGATACTGAGGCTTTCTTAGACCGTTTCTATGGATAAACATGCTCCACACTTCTTGTTCCCTCTTGTGGGGAAATTCTTAAGATTGCTTCCCTTCTCAGGGTGCCTGGTGGTTCATTTGGTTATGTGTCTGACTTTGGCTCAGGTCATGATCTCAGGGTCCTAGGATTGAGTCCCACATCAGGGAACTCTACTCAGCAAGAAGTCTGCTTGTCCCTCTCCCTCTCCTTCTGCCTCTCCCCCCTCTCATGTTCTTTCTGTCTCTTTCTGAAATAAATAAATAAAATCTTAAAAAAAAAAAACCTAAAAAAAAATTGTATGCCGTCTCTCACTCCTTGAAAGTCAGGCCAGGTGCCAGAAGCCTTCCGTTCACTTTCCATGTAGTAGTGCTGAAAGCTCCATTTTGTGTACTTTCTCCTAATTTCAGAGTTGAGATGGCTTTCTATATGTACCCACTAGCTATCTACAAAGGCTTGCACTCACTGCCCCTCAGAGGCGTGCAAGGGGAATCAGCTATAAGGTATAAGGATGTGTTAGTGAATTGCACAGGCCATTGGGTACCCACAGGCCATTTGGGGAGACCCACATTAGAAGTGACTTCAGTGGTTTATTGGTGAGCATCCTGATAAGTCTGCAAAGTGGTTAGTAGGATCCATGAGAGCACTGGCTGTGTTTTCCCAGCCCCTGCTTCACCAGTTATACAGCTTACCTCAGTATTCTGAGTGGGGTGAGACTCTTTGGCAGTGTTCTGCACAGCTAGGGAAGTCAGGAAATCATTCAAACACTGACTTTTCTCTGTGGAAGAAATTATGAGCTGAGAAGGTTTTTTGGCACTACGCTGTTCTGCCTTGGGGGAGATACGATGTGAATAAAGTAAAACTCTTCCCCTTACCCTCTTTGATGTGTCCAATCTTAGATCCTTTCTTCCTCCAACAGTTTGTTGGAACTTCTTCACTGAACTCCCAGATTTCCACATAGGTATGCTTATCTGTGAGTGATTGTTAAACTTGGTTTTTGGGGAGAAGATGGTAGAAAACACTGTTTTGCCATTTTGTTTTTGGCATCTCAGCTGTAAGCTCTTGTGTCAACTTTTTTTTTCCTTAGGTGAGACCAAGGGTAAGTCTTCTTTACTTTTCAGTGTCCAGAAACTTGACTTTATTCATGAATCTTCTCAAGTCCAGTGCACAGTGATATATTCCTGTTTATGCTGTTTGGGAGTTAATCTAAGCAGAAATGTGACATACTTTTATTTGTATTTGTTACTCTGTAAAACATTAGCAATATTGACTGTCTACTATGTACGGGTACTCTAGAAATCTCTTTATATGTGCTATCTAACTGAACTCTTTCCACTTACACTTGCCAGTGATAATTATCACTTGAAAGTTATAGTGGAAGAAACTAAGATTTAGAGAATTCAAACATTTGACAGTTTCTTATAGCTAGCAAGTGAGTGGCCTGAATTCAAACCTTGATTTCCTTTACTACAAAGTTAATATATCATTTCTAATGTTGTTTATGCTTTGTCTTTCCAGTTACAAATGTGACATGTGTCTTCTATTTCACACTAAACTAATCACTGTGCTTCTGCAAATATTTAAGCTACAATGGGAAGAATAGCCCACCTAAAATATTGAATTGTATTTTAAATTTGTGGACAAAACTGAAGGATCTTAGAAAATGTGTATTATTTTCAGAGTTTTCCAATTCCAAAGGGCCTTCCCTTTCCTCAATAATATAAAGAGGAAGTTATAGTAAAATGATTGTCAAGGCTGTGATTACTTTTAAAATTTTTTTATCTTTCAATCTAACTTGATACTTGATGATTTCATAAAGTAAGATGATATTTAAGAGCCTTGAATATTAATAATAATCTTGTTTCCGGAAGTGATCTGTTGTAATTATTACCACCAGACAATCATTCTTTCATATTTTAAACATTTTATCCTGCATCTTTCAATAATATCAATAAATAATAACGTTCTTTCTTATAAAATTGAGCTGAATACATGTGTTCTCTGCTACGAATCATGATAGCTAAGGATTTGTGTTAAAATATATGGCTTCTGAGAAGACCTATTTTGATGGTGAAGGATTCTGTGAAAGGAAGTTGCCAATGCTATTCTGTCATATTTTGGACCACCTTTTAGGTACCTGAGACTTCTCCATTTTCTACTAAAATCATATATTAATTTGGACCGGATTGATAATCTGTTTCCATTCTAATAAGAGAACCAACAGGGCTTTGGCCATCTCCTGGGAGCCTGACCTCCCACCAGAGATGTACCGAATTAAAATCTGCATGTTAACAGAATCCCTTGGTGATTCCTTTACATAATAAATTTTAAATTGCATCTTTGAGATACAACTCAATTACTCCCTCAGGCTACATAATGAATGAAGATTTCATATTTTTTGAAGTTTTGTCTTTTTAAAAAATGATAGAACATTTTTTCCAATTTATGTCAGTCCCTGACTTTTCAATGAGAGCCATTAATATTATTGTATTCCCCTCTTTAAATTCATAACAAGATTCCGTTTAATAGTCATAAAGAGAAAAGATAAATCAAATGTCTGTCAAACATCATTATTGTTAAAACTAAGGGCTAGATGTTAAAACTATTCTAATGAAAGTATTTTCCTTGCTATAGAAAAATTTGGTCATATTTTTGAAATGGCGTAGTGATAAAAATTTCCCCTCAATATCTGAACATTCAACTAGTCAAAATATGAGTTGTTATTTTGGGAATCATGGGAAAAGATTGTAATAAGTAATTAAATTCTGTCTAGCAAAATTATGCCAGGTCTTTCAAATTTATTCAATTTCACTCCTATTCTTCAGTGGATTATTACTATTTTGTGTGGTTGAGTAACTTTTGATTTTTGTTGTTTTATTGAAATGTGTATGGCACATAACATTGTGTATATTTAACGTGTAAAGCATGTTGATTTGATACATTTAATATTGTAATATAATTCCCACTATAACAGTAATTAGTACCTTTCTCACATTACATAATTACTATTTCTTTTAGTGGTTAGAATAATTATGTTCTAGTCTCTTAGCAAGTTTGAAGATTATAGTATAGTATTGCTATCTATAATCACTATGCTCTGCACCATATCTCTAGGACTTATTTACTACTTACTGCAAATTTGTGCCCTTAAACCACATGTGTTTTATTCCTCTAGTGCCCAACCCCTGGTAAACAACATTTTAATCTCTGTTTGCATGAATTGGCTTTTTAGATTCCATATTTGGAATGGAGTGATTATAGTACTATTTGTCTTTCTCTGATTTATCTCACTCAGCATAATTTCCTCAAGGTCCATCCTAGGTTGTCACAAATGGTAGGATGGTCTTCTTTTTCATGGTTGAATTATATTATATCGTGTATTATGTATATATACCACATTTTCTTTATCCATTTATTCACTGATGAGCACTTAGACTGTTTCCATATATTGACTGTTGTGAATAATGTTGTAATAAACATGGAAGGGCTTATATTTCCTCAAATTCTTATTTTCATTTCATTTTGATATATATCTAGAAGTGAAATTTATGGATCATAAAGTAGATCTAAGTTTAATTTTTTGAAGTACCTCCATACTGTTTTCCATAGAGCCTGAGCCAATCTGCATTCATAACCAACAGTGAATAACCAATATTGCACAGTGGTTATCTTTTCTCCACATGTTCACCAACACTTGTTATCTCTTGAGTTTTTTTGATGAGAGTTGTTCTAACAGGTGTGAGGTGATTTTCATGTACTTGTTGGCCATTTGGATGTCTGCTTTGGAAAAATGTCCACTATCTTTTGTTTAGGTTGTAATGCAAGGTCCATTTTCATACAGACAGTGTCATTGCAATAAGGCATGGAAACAGTCATGATTTTCTGGCTACTGTGTCAGGCCTTGCTTCAGACCGCATACCCAAGTCATAAGAGTGGTAAGGACTGTAAGAATTGCCTAATGCAGAAGTCCTTAAACTATGCCCTCCAGAGTGCCAGGGTTTGAGAAAAATGGCCTAATTTTCTGTGGGAAAGTAAGCAAGCCTGAAAATCTGAGCCAACTCTCCTGCCCATATCAATAGTAACTGTTTAGCACTTATGCATTTTTCATACTGAATTTCTGCATAGCATTTAGATGGAACACATCATTCCATGGCTGAATAAATAAATACAATTCCCTAGTTGGTTTTGTCTTTCTCTTAGCAGGTGGAGAATGGTTTTAGGTTGGAAAAAAAATTTTTTTTTACATAAATGAAAGTGTTTTCATTGTGAAGAGCAAAGTTCATAAGCTGAAATACCTCAGGCCCGGGGAGATAAATGAACAAGTGAAGGTGTAATGTATTCTAGATAGAAGCAACTTGTGATCAATTAATTGAAGAGGGAATTGTCTTGCCAGAGTGAAAATTTGATACACAAACAAAATCTGTCTACAGGCCATATCTGGTGCTTGTTTTGTTATCAGAGATCTCTCCTGTAGAGGATACTTGAAAATGTAGGGCAAAATGATGTGTTCTAAAACTAAATCATTTCTGAAATACATTTCATGCTGGTGATAAAATATGCTGTACTAATTGCTGACCTCTGTGGGCATAAAGCCTTGAATCTTTAATGTCATCAGATCCACTTCAAGCATGTGGCTGGCAGAGTGGACTACGGGGTGGGCCTGCCTGCTGTGCTAACCTGGCAGATGCTGGGGTAATGAGTTGGTCACAGGACAGCCTGGGTGACAAGGCCCAGAATTTTATAGAGTCAAGAGTTTGTGCATGAAACAAATATAACTTGTTGAGGAGGCAAGTGAAGTTGAGTGAATGAGAGGGACTAAATAAGAGACTAAAAGGAAGGGAGATGACAGTGACAGTATATGACAGTGAATGCTAAATAATCATAGTTATAATCATAATCAATCAAAAGTGAGAGCAAATAGTCCAGAACAGTAGCAAGGAAAGGGAGAAGTTTGGGTTTAATCACAGGGAGTGGTGCCAACCTCAAATCTGACATGCACTTGTTTGGGGATATTATCCCCATTTAAAGGGAACCAGGATGGGTTTATTGACCTACCCTCCTGTGCTACAATGAACAATTGGAATTCTGTGTTACTATGTCTCTGTACATCATATACACCCTTCACTTCATATTTAAAACAAAACTGGCAATTACTAAAAATTGAGACTCATTCTTGCTGTTGAGTTTTGGGTGTTTGCATGTCTTAGAATGGGTAAAGTACTTTCCTATATCATCTCCTGAGTTTTCCTTGCAGCAGTAATAATGCTTTTTTTTTCAGTAATAATGCTATTGACTGACTTAATTATAATAATTTATAAGTTTTTCAAAGTACTTACACACACTGTATTTCATTTGAACTTACATCATCCCTGAGTAGAGGGACTGGATTCCTCATTGGAAAGAAAAGGATATTGAGAATTGGACCTTTTAAATACATTATTCAGTAAGTAAGTGCCATGGTCAATATAGTGTGCTTCCTGAATGCCTTCTGTTGTTTTCCACACCGCACTTGTCTTCTTTCTGGATCCTCATTAACTTAGATACTTGTTTTTACCTGCCTCCGTGTATCCCAGGGCTTCATTTTAATCTGTTTTATCAATACACATATATATTAGTGCTTCCCCATGGGCTTAAAAACATTACCTTACCCTATAACTCTATTCATTTTCACCTTCTCTTGTAAGTTACATATGTTGATCATTTTTTTCTGTATTCTTTACGTATACATTTAGTATTTACCTTTGAAAGGGTAAAAATCTCATGCTTCAAAACTGAAACTTCTATCCAGAACTACCGAAGATGAAAATAGAGATGGTGACACATGTACTGTATAGACATGCTCATGTGGAGGAAAGGTTTTGGAAACAGCAACAAAATAATTAATTCCAGAGTAGATATGTCACCATACCTTGAAAATCTCACCATAAGAGATGGTGTTAAGACTTTGAATCTGTAGAGATCTTAGTGCCCTAATCTTTCTGCAGATATGAAGGGTACTCTGGAATGAGCCACCCTTTGTGCCAAACAATTACATAAATTGTGAAGGAAACAGACCTGCCCTGGGGACTCCCTGCTGGTCAGACACCATGAACCCCATGATCACATTAAGACAAGTGGCATGAAATGTCAGCTTCCTGAGTCATAGGCATAAAATAACCACATTTATAGGAGATGCCTCTTGGGAATTCTGGAGGTTTGTATATGGAGGATATAAAGAGGAAATGAACTAGGGATTTGATATAATGAGTTTGAAGTTTTAAAATGATCAAACCTAGGAACTGAGAAACCAGCATCTTCATCAATAAAAACTTCGGGGAAAAAAGGAAGAAATTAATCAAATGTGTATATATATATAGATATATAATTTATATATATAATTATATATATAATTTCTTGATTCATTTCTGTGCATAATGGGAAGGTTTTTTAACTTTGTACATAATTTCAAGTATTTTATCAATTTTATGGATTTGGAGTAAGAGATAGTTTTTAAATGATTTTTTATTGAAATATATTTGACACAACATTTTATAAGTTTAAGGTGTAACGTATCGATTGATATATTTTTACATTGTAACATAATGACCATTGTAAAATTAGTTAGCACCTCTACCACTTTGCATAATTATCTTTTTTGCTATTGTTGTGAGAATAAAGACCTAATCTCTTAGCTAGTGATTATAATACAATATTGCTGTTGATATTTACTATAATAAGCAATAGATTTTCAGGACTTATTTATCTACTTATTGCAGGTTTGTACCCTTAAACAGTGTCTCTCCTATTTCCCCCATCCACCAACCACTGGTAACCACCTTTTCACTCTGTTTTTATGTGTTTGGCTTTTTAAGATTCCACCAAATTCAAGAAAACGGAGGAGACACTTTGTGCAAAATAGGGCATTCTTCAGCTTTTGGAAGACTCATAAGCATGCATCTCTTTCAATATATTATTTGCTGTATTTCTAATTCACTAGGCCTTGCAGTGTTTGTCTGGCAATGTATTGATGAATTTCCAGAATTTCTTCTCTTCCTTTAAGTTAAGTATCAGATGTCAAAAATGACTTTCTTTTTTTAAGAGTATTACCAAAATTGCATAATTTAAACTAAATATTCACTTAAAAGTATAAAAAAATCTAGCCAAATTGAATGGATGAAAATGAGTTTAGCATAAAAATTAAAATCACTTAAGGAATTGACATAACTGACAAATATGCATATAAGAGTTGTAAAATCAATGTGGAAATTTTAAGTCCACATAAATTATCAAACATCAATAGGAGATTGGAGTTATTTTACTTTTTTAAAAAATTGATTTTGAAAGTTCCCTCAGAGATTTCAAAAATTCTTAACAATTTTGCAAACAAAGAGAGTAAGCATAACTGGCCAAAACTGATACAATGTTTTGGGGAAAATAGTTTTAAAATGCTAAAAAGTACATAAAAATTCTTCAGTAGTCTCTGGGCCTATAACAATGATCTTGAAAGGAGCATTCTTTCTAAAGGAATAGAGATGAATGTTATAAGTGACAGGAGCCACACTGGGAAAAGGAAGTTCTTACATTAGGTGTGGCCTGGTCTGAGGTTGGCCTCTCTTGTCATCTGTGATACACATTTTAGCCTATCACAGGGCTGCCCCCTTCAACACCACATCCCACAGTCTCAATGTGGCTGGTCTCAATGTGGTTATCTTGTGATGTGAAGAATGAAATGTGAATGGACTTGATGTATTCAATTCCCATTTTCTGCCCTGGCACACATTTGGACAAAGAAACAAGAGGTGATTTCTCTCAGACCACATATGATAAAGATAACAGAGTGGGTTTCAGACACTTTGAAATCACCTCTGGATTATTAAGCTTGGACCTTATAGGAGAGAAAAACAAGCTGCTATCCTATTTAAGCCATTATCGTGTTGGCATTTTTTTTTTAAGTAACCTACCAGTATCCTAAGCAATATAGAAAAGCGAAAGAAGGTGTAGTCCAAATGGTGGCTTAGGAAGATCCTGAACTTGCCTCCTTTCATGGACACAATGAATCTACACCTACATATAGAACAATTCTGCCTGAAGAACTGAGGGATTACTGAACAGCTTCTGCACAACAAATGACAGAAAGACCATATAGAGAAGGGTGGGAGAGGTAGAGACTCAGTGATGATAAGAACATCACCCTCAATGCAGCAACCTACAGTAGGGAGGGATACCACTGAGTAGCCTGCACATAGACTCACCTGCTTTGGGGTACAATGAGAAAACAGTGGTTTAAAGGGCAACAGGACTATAAGTAAAGGAAATTCATTTACTAACCTTAAAACATCCAGCAAACAAGGAACTGCTAGAACTCTTTGCAAGGTGGAGGCACCAGTGAGTACCATTTTTTATGTCCTTCCCCTCTACTTTGATAGTGCAGGCAGAATCAGGGTCCAGGCATTCTAGCTGGCCTGATAGGGCCACCCCAGTGTTCCCTAGGCCCCTGGCCTATTCCAACTCCAGCTGTCCTCACCCTCCACCCCCAACAAGGTAGCCCTTGCATGGCATACCAAATGCCTTCCCTACCTGCACCCACCCCAGCTCTAGCCATCCCACCAAGAAAGCACTGGCACAGTGTGCTCCAGAACCTATCCCACCCTGGGCTCAACCCAGTTGTCCTTCTGAGGTGGCCCTGGTGCAGCCTGCAAGTAAAAAGAATTTTTAAAAATGAAGATAGCTTGTGGGACCTCAGGAACAACATCAAGCATACTAACATCCATATTATAGAGGTCTCAGAAGCAGAAGAGAGAGAAAAAGGGGCAGAAAATTTATGTGAAGAAATAATAGCTGAAAACTTCTCTAACCTGGGGAAGGAAACAAACATCCAGGTCTAGAAATTGCAGAGTCCCAAACAAGATAAATCAAAAGAGATTCAGATCAAGACATACTATATTTAAAATATCCGTAAGATAAAGCAGGAATCTTAAAGAGAAAAAAAAGAAGTCACATGCAAGGAAAACTCTGTAAAAATATCAGCTAATTTGTCAGCAGAAATTTTGCAGGCTAGAAAAGAGTACCATGATATATTCAAAGTGCTGAAAGGTGAAAACTCACAAGCAAGTTTACTCTATCTGGCAAGGTTATCATTCAGAATCGGTTCAGAAAGAGATAAAGAGTTTCTTAGACAAGTAAAAACTGAAGGAGTTAATAGCTACTGAACTGACCTTACAAGAAATGTTAGAGGTTTTTCTTTACACAGAAAAGAAAAGGCCATAACTAGAAATATAAAAATATGTGAAGGAAAAAATCTCAACAATAGTGGCAAATATATAGTAAAGGTAGTGGATCAGACACTTAAAAACTAGTATGAATGTCAAGAGACAAAAGACAGTAAAATCAACTATCACTACACAAAATAAAAAGATGTAAAATGTGATGTCAGAAACAAAACCTAGCGGGTGGAGTAAAAATGCAGTGCTTTTTTAATACATTCAAACTTAAGCAACTATCAACTTAAAATAGACTGCTAAATATATGTCAGTATACATATTAACCTCATGGTAACCACAAAACAAAAATGTGCAATAGATAAAATAGAAAGAAAGGAACCTAAACATAACAATAAAAATACCATCAAGGCACAATGGAAGAAACAACAGAACAGAAAGGGAATAGAGAAAACTACAAAAACAGAAAACAATTAACAGAATGGAATAAGTACATCTGTATTAATAATTACTTTAAATATAAATGGACTAAATGTTCCAGTAAAAAGACACAGCGTAATTAAATGGATTAAAAAAAAAAAAATCATCACTTACAGAGCTATCATTAAAAAGTCATTATTTGTCTTTGGTTTCCACTTCAGTTCAGTTCAAAGAAATAAAATGGGCTAACATTTTAAAAATTAAAAACAGGATGTCTTCTATTGTATAAAAATCCAATGATCACGCCTTTATATCGGGTTCACTCTTCCATGAGAATCTTTGAGAATTTACAGCAAACAATAACACACTGGAAATATCCTTTAATGTTTGCAGCACAAGTTAAAAACAATAACAACAATAAAATTGCCTTTGGGCCTTCTCCAAGCATACGCATGATAATGAAGGTGATAGGGCAATATTTAGGAATATGTACAAGTGTAAAGAAACCTGATGGTTTTATCACCTTTTTGCATTGTTTTGAGACTTTTTTTCTGAGTTCTGATAGGCAATCAGATGAAAACTGTCCTTGGTGATAATTGGAAAATACTTAGCAAAAATCTGATACTGGAGCTCTGAACTGTTTCTCATTACATTAGAATTTCTGGAATAACAATCATAAGATAAAAACAGTGGAAATGTAAAGACAGAAGTTTTGGCCTTTATTTCCAAGGTAACTGTACTAACTGCTAATTTTTAAAAATGCCAGCTCTAGAGCTTTTACTTCTTGGCTTAGTTTTTTAAGAAGGAGCCTAAAACCCCCTATATAAAACCCTTTTTGATGGGCATGATTGTTCTCTTTGCCTTTAAAAGGAAAATAACAATAATTAAGCGCTTAAAGCTCCCAAAGATGAAGTTATTTTTTTCTCCTATTAAAAAAAATCGAGCTCTTTGTACACAGGACCTAATTAATATAACTAATTTCATCATAACTATCAACCCCTCAGGACAAATTTTGTGCTCTAGATGTATAATCTGCAGGAAATTCCCTGAGTCTTAACTATCTAGAAAATTACTGGTCACCAGAGTTTACCAAATTGTACTGTAATGAAATATATCTATTAGAATGACAGGTTATTACCAAAGGATTTTAAAATACTGTCAATATGATTTCCATCAAGAAGATTTTCACTGAAATAATAAAAAATTAACAAAGGGGTAAAAAACAAGACCCACCTATATGCTGTCTACAAGAGACTTACTTCAGATCTAAAGACAAACTGAAAGCAAAGGGATGGAAAAAAGGTATTTCAGGTAAATGGAAATGAAACACAAGCTAGAGTAACAATACTTCTATCAGACTGGAAGAGAAAAGACGGCAGAGGAGAAGGGGACCCTTTTTTCACCTAGTCCCCCAAATCGAGCTGGATATCTACCAGACCATCCTGAACACCCGCCAAATCAGCCTGAGATGCAGGAAGATACATCTGGATCTCTATAAATGAACATCTCCAGCACTGAGTATTGAGGTACAAAGCGGGAAGCCATGAATCCGTGCACAGATATTAGAAGATAAACAGAAGAGGGAGGGAGCCGCCATGCTTTGGGTGCCCGGAAGTAGTAGCTACCTACACTGGAGAGCAGGCAGGACTCCCGGACCGGCACCCATGAGAAAGCAGACTGAGACCGTGAGCCTGGGAACACGCATGTGAAAACTGGAGCCCTGGAGCACTCACTGGAACCAGACTGAAACCAGGAGCTTGGGAGTGCATGTGGGAAGGGGGGCAGCTGGCAGTGTTAGAAATACAAAGGACAGAGACATGCCTGCTCTGGAAATGAGGGCTGGGAGAGTGGCTGTGGGGCACACAACCTGGGATGCTGTGGGGTTTTTAGCAGCACTGACGGAAACAGAGTTAAGGTGGCCAGGAGAACTCAGTGGAGAATGGACTGCGATCTCTCTGTTCTGACACAGAGGCTAGGATATGGCACTGCTGCTCTGACTCTCAAAAGAGTCACAGAAAACCACCAGGGAAAGCTCCAGACAACAAAAGCCCAGAAATATTGGTTCACATTGTGCCCATCCCCATGCCCCCTTTCAGGGGATGGAGCAACACTACCCAAACAGGTTTGCCTGAGTATCAGTGCGGAGGGCCCCTCCCCCCAGAAGGAAGGCTGAAAAATCAAGAAGCCCACATTCCTAAGGTCCCAATAAAACAAATGCACAGTGCCTGGGTCCTGGTCAATAATTTGGGCTCTATGCATCCCCACAACCTCTCCTCATTAGAATGACAAGGAGGAGAAACCCTCAGGAAAAAAGGAGACAGAGACTGTGGCCTCTGCCACAGAAATGATGGATATGGATATAACCAAATGGTCAGATTTGGAGTTCAGAGTAACAATGGTCAAGATGATGTGTAGGCTTGAAAAAAATATTAACAAAAATATTAACTAGAATATAGAATCTCTAAAGGCAGAAATGAGAGAGAATCTGGCAGACATTAAAAATGTTATGAATCAAATGCAGTCTAAACTAGATGCTCTGATGGCCAGGGTAAATGAGGCAGAAGAACAAATTAGTGAATTGGAGGATGGGATGGTAGAAGAGAAAGTTAAAGCAGAAACTTGCCTCAAAAAACTCCATTCTCAAGAATGTAGAATACGGGAGATTACTGACTCAATGAAACATTCCAATGTCAGAATCATCGGCATCCCCGAGGGGGTGGAGAAAGAGAGAGGTCTAGAAAAGATATTTGAACAAATTGTACCTGAGAACTTCCCTAATCTGGCAAAGGAAACAAGTGTTCATGTCCAAGAGGCAGAGAGGACCCCTCCCAAGATCAATGAGAACAGACCTACACCACATCATGTCATACTGCAATTTGCAAATATTAGATGCAAGGATACAGTATTGAAAGCAGCCAGGGGAAGAAAATCCTTACGTACAGAGAGAAAAATATCGAATTATGTCAGACCTGTCTACAGAGACCTACCTGGCAGGCCAGGAAAGGTTGGTAGGGTATTTTCAAAGCTCTATCTGAAAAGAACATGCAGCCAAGGATTCTTTATCCAGCAATGCTGTCATTCAGAATTGATGGAGAGATAAGGAGCTTCCAGGATCAGCAGAAATTGAAGGAATTTGTAACCACCCCCAAGCCAGCCCAACAGGAGATATCAAGGGGAGTTCTATACACATAAAAAGACCCCAAGAATAATACAGAACAGAAATTTACAATCCATAGGAACAAAGACTTCACAGGCATCATGACATCATTAAAATTATATCTCTCAATAATCACTGTCAATATGAATGGCCTAAATGCTCCCATAAATGCCACAGGGTTGCAGATTGGAAAAAAGACATAACCCATCCATTTGCTGTCTACAAGAGACTCATTTTGAACCTAAAGATACATCCAGACTAAAAGTGAAGAGATGGAAAACCATTATTCATGCAAGTGGACCTCAAAAGAAAGCTGGGGTAGCAATTCTCATATCAGACAGATTAGATTTTAAACTAAAGAATGTAGTTAAAGATAGAGAAGAACACTATATTATTCTTAAAGGATGTATCCAACAAGTGGATATGACAATTACAAATATCTATGCCCCCAACAGGGTAGCAGCTAGATACACAAGCCAACTCTTAACCAGAATAATAAGACATATAGATAATAATATAATAGTAGGGGACTTCAACACTCTGCTCTCAGCAATAGACATATCACCTAAGGAGAGAATCAACAAAGAAACAAGAGCTTTGAATGACATACTGGACCAGATGGACCTCATAGATATATACAGAACACTAAACCCCAGAACAACAGAATACTCATTCTGTTCGAATGCACATGGAACTTTCTCCAGACTAGACCATATACTGGGTCACAAAACAGGTCTCAACCGATACCAAAGACTGAGATTATTCCCTGCATATTCTCAGACCACAATGCTTTGAAGCTGGAACTCAATCACAAGGAAAAGTTTGGAAGAAACTCAAACACTTGGACCCTAAGAACCATCCTGCTCAAGAATGATTGGGTAAACCAGGTAATTAAGAAGGAGATTAAACAATTTTTGGAAACCAATGAAAATGAAAACACATTGGTCCAAAACCTATGGGACACTGCAAAGGCAGTCCTAAGGGGAAAATACA